>NW_008680894.1:18360-45595 GCF_000695815.1 Acanthisitta chloris | reverse complement strand
TATATATACACATACATATAAAATGTTGGTGCTGTTTTTTTCTGGTTTGGTTTTCTTGATGAAATTCCCTTCCCAAAGTTTATCCAGCTAAAATGATAGTGGATATGTGTGTTTGCATCTGTGGATGCACTTGAGGTCCAAAGAAGCCCTAAGAGAGAAAGTAATTACCCTGTGTAGGTGGAATTGCATCTACCTTCTCTTTTTCCATGAAGTGCTTCCATAAAGCACCCTTAGCATTGACCTGTTCACAGTCCCATTTTCCAGATTAAGTATGGGAAGTACAAAAACCTTTTAAACCTTCTCTTTCCAAGAGTAAGCATTGAAAGTGTGCTAACTATTGACAAACAATGCTTACCTGGGAAAACAAAAATGATCATGTGCACCCACACTCCCTCCTCACCCCAAACCAAAAGCTACAAGAGAAACACCACCAGCAGCTAAAATGCAGATTTCTCTTTACACAGATCAGGTTAAATCATAACAAAACAGCATGCTTGCAGCCCATCTGTTGTGAGTGTGTCAAATTCTGTATTGTAGAGACCCCAAAAGACTTCATTTGCGGATGCATCGGGGCATGGTTACAAAGGAAACGAGTGGGATTTAGGATTAATAACAATTGATTGTCATATGGAGAGAACTTTACGATACTAACATGGTTGTTGGTTTCTTCAAGTGCATTTGTGATTTTACTAGCTACTCTCTTGCTGATATCTCTAAGCATCACATTGCTTTTGAAATATTTTTGAAAAACTTTTGGAAGTTTTGTTAAACTCAAGGATGCTGCTCCAGGTAACTGATGGTGTATGAGTAGAGCACAGTATGAATGCCTATATAAGGAACTATTAGAGAGAGAGAGAGAGAGAGAGAGAGATTTACTTGCCAGTAATTGAAATTCATTGAGGCATGTTATCTATGTGTACGCATGTAACTATATTTCTGTTGTGAATTTGCAAGGATGACAGTCAAGATCATCCACCACATTTATATGGAAACATCCCCTGCTTTAGGCAAGAACATGTAGAAAGGAACATGGTGACTCAGTATTTAAAATGAGAAATGGCAGTGGCTCAAATACTGTGCAATACTTGTGCCTTTATTCTAGAAGCTGTAAGTGCACATGTATGTCTGAATAACACATCAAAGATTTCAGTTACTGACAAATACTCTTTTGGGGTTTTTTTTTCTCAAAGTAATTCCAGCGTCCCAGCATTAGTGTGCTTTTTTTCCCGGTACTGCCTTTGGGAGGTAGATACTACGGAAAACAACTAGTTGATAAACAACTGGTTTTAAACTGTAGCTGAATTCTTTCCTGCCTCCTGAAGATTGCTTGCTGTTAGTTGTTTGATGCAGAGAAGAAAACTAGGTCTTGTGCTCTCTTTCTTTGTTTTTGGTTTGGTTTAATGATGCTTGTCCAGCATTCTGTTGGGAATAGACACAGTAGTCTGTCTCCATGCTGTCATTAGTGGGAAATTTTAATTTGAATCTGTCTCTATTAATTGAAAAAGTATTTTTTGCCTTAGAAAATTCCCTTCTGTATAAACTGACATCACTAGCTGTTGCTGCAGTTCCATGTATTAACTTGCACCAAAATGAGGAATTTTGGGCAGGATATGGGTTTCTAATGGACATTTAATGCAATTTTTTTCTCCATCTGAAGTCAGACTTGCTATTGAAAATCTACTTTCCTTTTTATAGCTTTTCTTTCATCACCAAACCTTTTTTTTTTAATCCTAGAAAAAGAGTTAGTAATTTCTGCAGATAGCTGTCTCATAATAGTAATAATAAAAAGAAAACCCAGTTCTATCATGAAGGCAGCCTTCTAACTATGAATAATTCTTAAGAAATAATGTTTCTCTAGATATGGAGATTTTTTTTCTGTTGCTGAAATGGAGCACTTCCATTTCAACAGCTTCCTCGGAAACTAGAGATAAGTGTAGAGAAAGTTATCCTCTGACTGACTTCCAAAAGGTTGAATGTTGGGGCAGAAAAATCAAGAGATAATGCAGCACTGAAGTGATTCTTGTAGAATAGGTGGAACATTATCAGCACACAGCAGTTTATTAAGAGAATTAGACATCTGAAAGATTTTTTTACTGTTATTTTATAAGTAATCTTGTTAGGTTTTGTGGGTTTTTTACTATCAGTACATTATAATAATGTGGACTGGGTAGATACAGTATTTAGCCACAGAAAGGCAGATACATGTTGGACTTTTTCAGTTATATACTCCCTGTTTCAATTACACCAAGTCATATTTGGAGTTTTGGGGGAGACTGAAAGATTAGGGGTTAGCTTTTTTTCTTATCCTGGATAAAGAACAATATTAAGAAAACCAAGAACTCTATTTTCCTTAAACGTGTTATGGAATAAGACTATACATACGTTGTTTTCCTTTGTGATTTGTTTTAGCATCGTGTACTTGATCTGAATTACTTTGTTATATTCCTAAAAGTGACACTGATCTTCTTGCAAAGGAATACAGTAAAGTTATCAGCAGAGAGTTCTGTAAAGATGGTTTGTAATTTGGGAGTTGTATAAATTATTCTTGTTATTGTATTAGCATTTAAATTAATGAATGACAAGTTAAATTTCAGTTTATATCACATGACCATTTGATAAAGACTACATCTCTTATTGAGCTGTGAGCTCACATATTTCAATATTTGTCATGTATTCTGGAGAAACTTTAGAAATCTTGGAAAATACAATGCACTTGGGTCATTAAAGCTTAAAATATGTTAGGATTTCTTCAGTTTCTAATGAAATGCCTTGAAAGCTGCTGGACAGGACAGATGACTTTTGAAACTAATTGTGATTCACTGAGGCACCCTATAATCTATAACAAAGTTCACCTCTGCACTGTTCCTGTCCAGTTATTGTCTCAAACAATTATCAGCAAGTTATTGTGCTGGTATGAGCCATGTCATGCTTGAAAGTGAGATGAAAAAATTAATGAGGGTGCATGAATGCTGGTTAAGTAGATACAGTTATGCTCTCCACATTCTTCACTATGACTGTTGAGACTGAGGCAATGTACTTTAATGAGACCACGCAAACAAATGTGCTGATTGACAGCTCTTGATTTAACAATGAAAGATGTTGGCTACAGCCATATTTTGTTGTGGCATAATGCTTGAGGTGCTTGTGGGTCCTTGAATCTAACTCATACTGTGGAGCATTATTGTCTTTTTCTTCATTCAATTCTACAAAACAATTTCATTGCTTTTATTAGAAATGGTGCATATAATTCTTGTGATGATTGCAAGGGAATCTTGCATCATTTAGTGGTTATAGCATGGGAATGCTGAGAGGTTTTATATTTATTTTTTGCTGGGAAAGGAAGACTTGGTGCCTTTTCTATAAGTTAATTCCAGAAATTACAGAGTACTGTTGTAGATTCATTAGTCTATCATCAGTGATATGCAGAAACACTTAACAGTTTTCTACAAAATGATAAAAAAAGATACAAAGATACAGAGGTAGATTTTAAAAAAAGGGGGGAGGGAGGTGTGTGTCAGATTCAGCATATGAAAAGTAAATTATGCTGGACAGTTGATAAAATTTTATTTCTTTTGACAAGATGACAGTTTTTCTAAGTAAAATAGATATGATACTTAACCTCTGGACTGCAGTAGGTTTGCCACTGTGGCAATATTAATGAAAAGTGAGATTAGTTGCAGACATGTCAAACAGGTGAGTTTAAGAGGAGGTGGATAATATTGAAAAAGGATGCATTGGACTATGATGCTATTAGTAAAGTTTCTGAGGGTTCAGTTTTGGGAATAATTATTTAATAAATAGTCTCAATGATTTGTTGCATATGTTAAGAAAAGGCTGAACTTTGTGGTGTCAGAGATTGGAGGCGTTCTCAGGTTGAAGGAAGGTAGATGTCACAGAAGCTGGATGAGTAGTAGAAAGACAAATTTGTGAACAAAGCCAAATACTTAAGTATGATTGGCAAATTTTGTTGGTACTTTAAAGTCCCACTAATTCTGAAAGAACTTGTTCTATTAAGTGGACTTCAAGTTATCTCAGGGTATTTATACTACATATACGATCTACAAAATCAGAAAAGGATTTTTTCATACAAACCTTAATCTATTACTTCACTTGTTTGTATTTAAGCCAAACTTTTCACGCGTAACAGAGACATTTCAACATGTTCAATTCCTTGTTCGCATTGCTAAATGCTACCATATTTGGCTAACTGGTATTTAACTGTGTGCTACTTAGGTCCCCAGTCTGTGTCTTATGGTGGGGACCTTGAGGTGAATACAGAGGGATAGGAAGAGCAACAGTAACCTTTATGGTAAAGTTTTGTAGCAGTCACTAAAAGGTTTACTAGGTTTGTTGTAGCCTTGATAGCATTCATTTGCTAATAGTTGATTATGAAGACCTATAGTAGCTGACTGACTACTTGCAAGGAGGTAGAGTATTGGTGGTGTTTGAGAATGGAAAGTGTAAGTGCAAGTGTGCCTGTGTCAGAAGAAAGCAAAGAAATTTGGTAATTAATCATCTGAGAACAAAGCTGTCGGAAAGAAACTAACACTTCTCTGGACAATTCAGATGCATTTGATATTGTGTAAGAGCTTGGTATAGAACTTGCCTTCCCTTATGGTCATGGAATCAGAACCTAAAAACTATAGGTGCTCATGCCTGAAATTTAACAGCGAGAATACAAACTTTAGGTTAGCGCTAGAATCTGTGACTTTTATTTCAGTTTATGTACCTGTGGGTATTTTTATATATATATATATATATCTCAACTGTTTAAAAAAAAAAAAGAAAAAAAAGGAAAAAGGTAAGGGAAGAAGAGCAGAACAAATCCTGGATTTCACAGAATTGTTTCCAGTAGGGAAGCATTGTTGTTAATATGTTTACAAGTCACGCTTTGTAATGTGACTTTCAGTTCGACTGTCCCAGACTCAAGACAGATTAAATCACACATGCATAGAAGCTGCTGGTATCATCAGGTTGAAGAGATTAAATGGATTTGAAATCTTCAATTAAAAAAAAAAGCAAAGATTGTGTTGTAGTGCTGAGATGTTTTCTTTTAGAAGAACATTAGGAAGGGAAAAGAACTGTTTCAACCAAGAGAAATATGCAAAAACTAGTCATGAATAAATTTAAACTGCAGATTTTTTCCAGTCAACTAGATCAGAGATGTTCAGGCATACTTATCTTGTTTATGCATCTTTAAGAAAAAGACCTCTGTGTTTTGAAGGTAGACTTAGGAAAAATATGAAAAAGGTCTGTGTTGTGCTTTGTTATAGCAGTGACCTGGAGTTTGGACCATGAGTTCCTAATTTACATTTATTAGATTATTAGATGACAGTTATTAATATTATTGCTGGAAAAATTTTATAAGTAAGGGTTAGGCTTACATTCCTTTATCTCCTCTCCCCTGTCCCCATACACCACATAAGGTAAATGTTTATGAGCAGGGGTACAGCAGGAGTGCATGAAGAAGACAGTAGACTTCAGATTGCAGAATGGGAAATCTCCAGTAATTCGGCTGTTTCTTGGCTTGCCTCACAGGTTTTCCAGCTCCCAGGGGTTGTAGTGAGCAGTCTTGCTCTGGGGGTTCAAAACCCAAGCATCTGACTTGCAAGGCGATTGCTGCTTTCAGGTTGCCATTCAGCATAATGACATCATCCTGGAAATCTAGAGATATGTGCACAGCCTGGTTATATACCAGTGCCTGATACCTTAGGTTGGTAGAAGTGACCCATATTGCTCACCAGTCATACTTTGGTGCTTTGAGTTACTTCAGGGGATGGTATGGGAGTGCTGTTTATCATCTCTGATGTCCCTGGTCTCCCCCTGCCTATGTAATTTGGCAGTTCTTTGCTGACCATGGCTTCCTCATTCAGTTTCATTCAGGATATGTCAGCTCCTCCCTGTTAATCCTAGTTTGTTTTTCTCTTCGTTTGCCCTGTCAGTTTGGAGTCCAATGTACTGCCAGTTCTTTCCACAAGTCAATGGTCAGTCCTTTGTCAGGTTGGTACTGCCCTCACCTTTGTCTTACGTGACGCACTGACAGTGCTATGAGGTGACAGTGGTAGCTCAGTAAGTTTTTTGTCCCTCTTATATCAGCTTATTCATTCCTGCCCTTGCACTCCACCGTCTCTTTTACTGCCATGTCCAGTGTTTCCCTGCTGGAAAGATCTTGAATTGTTTTAATTTGATGTCAGAGGTTAATAAAAGAATTAAAAATAACATCTGAACACATAGAGTACCCTTTAAAATTCTGTGTTCAGTGAAAGTACTTAGAGGAATATTGTATAGTGCAATATGTGTTCTGTGATGAAATTACTTTTACATAATGACTAGTAAAAATTCTCTCATTTGTAAGTTGGCTAAGACTATGCAACACTATTTCACACAAGTGAAATAAACCCCATAGTTTAAAGGAAGGAGATGAGATCTTAATGGAATCAGTTTTCTGTCAGAAATGTGTCTTCAATTTATGTGTAGGTTCAGATAGTACTTGTTAACTTGAAATCTTACAGTAACAAAGATCAAATCAATTATGAAAGATGTTTCTTATCAGTTACAGTCTACTGTTCTGAGACAAATAACCCTTATATAGAACCAAATGATTAATTGAAAACATGTGACTGTTGTTTATAATTTCACATTGTAGCCAATTTCATTAATTTGTTCTGTGCCATATTTCAGCGTCAGGCGAATATGGTGCCGCAGGGTCCAGTTCTCTTTCTTGTCTGATAGTGGTGATTACATGGCTGTGCAGGGAACTGGCACAACTGAAAACTAGCTTCTAGAATTCACTACACAAATAAAAGCAAGGTGTTGGGAAAATGAGTGAACAGCTTCTTTCAGATACAGTGTAAGCATCTGCTTAACTGGGATCACAGGATGGTGCTCTTGGAGCAACAGAGCAGATGTGTCATTTTGTTGATGCTGAAGGGAAGAGGCTTGACTGATGTCCTCTGCCCTGCTACTGGTTACGTGATCTGCTCCACTTTGGTGGTCATTTGGTTGCTCCACAAGCTGCTTAAACTTGCTACTTTGGTAGCAAACTTTACTGTTTCTTATCTGTCTTCCAAAGAGGAAAAAAAAGTAACACTCCTTTTTTTCCTGCTTCCAAATGCCAAGGCTTAGAATTATTGCTGTTTGACCAATAATGTAGTTGTTCCTTTTTTTTGGGGGGGGGGGGGGCACCACACTGGAAGTTGAAACACAACTTGCGTGGTCAGTAGAGGAAGTTTTAGGATAGGTCAATAAAGTGGACAGCAACAGATTGCTAAGACCAGCTGGTATTCACCTCAGACTTCTAAAGGAACTGAAGGATGAAAGAGCTGAGCTCCGAACTGTGCTATGTAAACTACTACTTGAAACTATGCAATGTAAGAGGAAAGGAAACAAGGTGACAAATGCTATGACAATTTTAAAAAAGATTTCTGGGGTTTGAGGATCTACAATTGGCAAAGTTGATACCAATCATGGAAGCATTGTAGATACTAATTAGTAAATGGCAGAATTAGTTAACAGTTTAAGAAATTACTGATATTCTGACAAAATAGGATTTTTGGGAACTGTTAGGAAAGAAAAACAAAATAATAAATAAAAGTGTCATTGTAAAAGTTCAAGCTGTTCCCACATCCTGCAGACTTTGTGTGGTTTTCTTTCCTTTTGCTAATAAAAAGTATAGCAAGAGGTACAGCAAACCCAATCAAGATTGTAAAAATAAAGTCTTTCTTTGTACAATGCATAATTATCAACGGGAACTCTATACTGTAGGACTTAATGTTTTTAAAATTTATTAGGTTTAGAAAGCAGTTATACAAATGCATGGAAGAATAATCTGTCAAGAATTATTAAATGAAAAGATTTTTGAGTGCCTCTGAAAGGCAACTATTGGACCCAAAATAGTGGAGCTGAACAGTTGACATTCCATTTTACAATCAGTAATGCTATGGTGCTCCTTGAATCAACTATGCTCACTTTGGGTGCTACTGCACTCGGGTCTGTTTTTCAGCTTTTGATGGTTTCTGACAGGTGGTGGATCAGCTTTGTAAGGCCCAAACAGCTAAGTCTTGGTGATAGGAATGTATCTTAAAATGGAGAAATCTGTAAACTGCAGAACTGTGTGTCTATTGGAGCTAGACTCTGTTCTGATGGGTACAACAGTATGTTTTGCTCTTCCCTGTCCAGCAAAATCCATTGTAGCAGAAAACTCATTTCAACCTCCCATTTTTGCTTTCCTGTAATAGAAAAAAATTACTGAAGTTTTTAATCCTTCCAAGAACTGAATCAGTCTTGGTTAAAAGTTGCAGATCTAGTGTGGAGCCAAGCAGATGTTCAGACTGTAACTAAAGAAAACGATTCTTCTGATTTGTATATGCCATATTTCAGTGAGTGTTTTAGATAGGTACTTCTTAATAAATAGGACTTCAGAATTGATTATTTTTCTTCAGAATTTTATCAGCTGCCATTAAAAAATGTGAGAGCTTAATATCTTTAGTTTATGAATGAACTGTCATTATTTAGAACAGATCTTTAAGTGATGACCAGTTCCTGAGGCTAGCAATTGTGTGAAAACAAGCTTAGGCTGCTCTGTTTGGGAAGCAGAATGTTCTCCAGCTTCCTGGCCTCTGTGTTCAGGCATTCTTCCTACTGCTGTGGGCTGTGCCTGATTGGTATCTTCATTTTATTGTTTTTATAAAAAAGGAAGTAGGCAGCTTCAATGATATTGTGGAATGATTTAGATATAGTTCACAATTTCTTTTCTATTTTAAAGCAGATTGTCATAATAACTGTGCTGGTGAACAGCTCAGTACAGAATCTGCAAGTGGAGCTGATGGCATCTGTGTAATGTCACAGTCTAGGAAACAGGCTGCATGCTGGGGGATTTTTTGAGACTAAACTTTTGCTTTGCTTTGTTGCATGTCATATTGTGGGCTAGTAGTTGTGAAGCTGTTAAAACAAAAGTCTGTGTCCTATCAGCCAAAAGACACATTACTCCTTTGTTAGACCTTTGAATTCAACACTGCTGAGGCCACTCCTGGGGTACTGTGCCCAGCTTGAGGCTCTCCAGTAAAAGAGAGACATGGGCATACTGGAGAAAGTCCAACAAAGGCTCATGAAGATGGTGAAAGGACTGGAACATCTCTCCTATGTGAAAAGGCAGAGGGAGGTGGGAGTGTTTCAGATGGAGAAGAGAAGGCTCAGGAGGATCTTAGCAGTTTACATGGAAACCCAAAGGAAGTAGGCATGGAGGATAGAGGCAAGGACTTTTCAGTGGTGCCCAGTGACAAGACAAGAGTCAATGGGCAGAAGCTGAAGCACAGGTGGTTTCCCCTGAACATCACAAACCATATTTTTGTTACTGTGAGTGTGATTGAGCACTGGCACAGGTTGCCTGCAGAGGTTGTCTACTCTCCATCCATCCTTGGAGATACTGAAAAGACAGCTCTAGATAGCCCTGTGTGAGTAAGGGGTTTGGACCAAGTGACCTCCAGACGTCCCTTCCTACCTCAGTAGTTCCATGGTTTATAGGAAGTTGCTCCACATTTTTGCTTTGAATAACTGAGAGGTTCTGCAGAATTTGTTATTTGTTACAATCTCAATTTCTATTAAAGATCTGTTTCTTCAATTCCAGATAACTTTTTGGAGATAAAGAGTGCAGGTTTTTCAATTGAATATCCTACTCTATGGGACACAAGCTATCATTTTACTTCTAAGAATTAGACTTCTAAATAGATGAAGGAGGCATCTACTTTCATATTGAGACTTGGTATGGGTACATCCTTTGAGACCATGACCCCAGGCTTGTTCTTTCATTTTTCAGTGAAGAGGGTAGGAGGCTAAGGGAAGGTGCAAGGTCATGTGCAATATTCTGTATGCTCAGTTACTTTGTGGCAAAACAACTCCACTAAGTGTTCTGTGTAATGTAGTTTTCAAGTTTCAGCTGAAATAGCAATTCAGACTTTGTAAAATAAATGTTCAGATCTGTACATTTCTTTTGAAACCTGTATTTCAAGGGTATTTTGTTTTTTCCAGTAGGATGATGTATTTTAGAAGATTTTTCTTTAGCATACAGATGCACAGACATGATTTTTCTTACAGGAAGATTATGACTAGCAGATTGTATCAAGGCTTGTAGCAGAAATGAAAATGTGTGTAGCAATTCATGAATGTAGATTATTTCAGTGGCACCTACCAAGAGTATAATTGGTTTAGAGTTTTACAGAGTGGCTCCATAGGATCCAGTCCACATTTTTATGAAGTGCTAGTATGTAGACTTCCAATTGTCATATTTGTAAAAGGCTCTTGCCACCACTCTTTTCAGTACTCTCATTTCAGTCAAGTCATTGCCACATACAAAGGTACAACACTACATTTGAATGTGTATATGGATCTGTGTTGAAGGAGACAGTAAAAGCAATCTGCCCTATATCTGAAACTCCTTTGAGGTATTTCTCTGTCTGTACACTGGCAACCACATCTGATAATTCATAAGTCACCTTAATAAGGGTGTGGAATGGTGGAGGTAAGAGAAACTGCTGAGGGTGAGAGTTGAATTCCCTGTGTTTTGAAGTGTTCTGGCAGTTTGTTTCTCAGCCTGAGAGGGCAAAGCAGTTGGAGCATCAGGTGAGGTACCACTGATGAGAAATTGCCGAGTCCAGATGCTGGGGCTGTGCGTATGCTGCCTAGTGTGATAGATGTAGCATATAGACAGAATTTGAAAGAATATGTGGTTCTTGATACATAACATTCATTTTTAGGTGTATAACACCTGAAATAAGACAGGTAATTTTGAAAAAGTTAATGGTTTAATATGCTGATTCAATGTCTGAAGCTGCAAGAGCTGTTGATACATTTTGCCATCCCCTGGTTTGATTCTTCTCTTGTTAGCATGATAACATCTTGCATCTATTTCCGTTGATAGTCACCTCCTTTCTGCAGCAGCTGCCCACTCTCACTGGGCCGCTTTCTTTTTTTTCCAGTGTAAGCAGATGTTTCCTCTTTTCTATCTTCTATATACTTTCCTCTCTATTCCAGTTCCCTCCACAAATGAAACCCTAACTGCTTATTTTCTTTGATTTTCTTTTAGTCTAGATAATTGCTTCACCTGTTCAGATATTTCTATTAATTCCCTCCATGCAATGGGATTTTTTCTTTATTTCTTGTTGGAAATAGAGAGTAGTTATGTCTCTTGGAATTTTGGGGCCTTTTTTATTTAATGCATTATCAGTTAATAAGCAAATGAGGTAAAAATTTCTAGAGGCAGTAGGAGGTATCAGAATTTTAATTGAGAAGTGCTACATTTCAAATGAGGAAGACAAGTCATATGTGTCCTCTGCTTCTTATTGCTGCCAGGATGTGGCCTGAATTCTCCTGAAGAAATGTCATGTAAGTTTGCAGTAATTTAGTTTGTTGCATAATTGTAGAACTCTGCATACAATTCCTGCACAAGATTCCTAGAGGAAATGTGTTCTATGCTTATACATTTTTCCTTAATGTAGCATTGGCTTAAGTAGTCCTGTAACCTCCTCCTGGATGAGAATTCCTGAGAGAATTAGTCAGTTCATTTAGTGCATTGTTTTTTGATTTGGAAGTAGGGAGTTAAATAATATATGTTTAACTGTTTGGGTTTTTTTGTATGTTTGTGCATCTATGTATTATCTCTGTTATAAGACCTGTAATGAATAAATAAATATTGTTTTCTAGTCCTGGAAAAGGCAAGCATATTTTTTCTATTTCTGCCCCCAGTAAGGCTGTCAGGGCAAGTTTAAGGAAGTTAATAAATTCACATAATTTAACTTCTTTTAATTGTGACTATAAAGGAAATAATTTTGTTTCTTCTAGAACAATTATTCGCAAAGTTCCAAGGTAGCCATATAGCATTATTGTCTTTTCATTATGTAAGGCATAAAGATGGCATGGAACCTGTGCTGCAGAGATGTCCAGGTGTCCTAGTGGAATCTGCAATTCCAGCATTTTGAGGCAACTCAAAATCACACTTCTGACACTGACTGTTTTTTGACACATAGTTGTTAAGAAGTCTGAGAGGTCTGTTAAAGTATGTAACTGCAGGAGAAAACAGCCACATGATTCTGTGATCTCTAGACCCTGACATGCCCTTCTGGGGTCGGTAAGGGCTCTTCTTAAAGCATAAGCAGAAAAAGTAAACTTGTAGTGGTAACCTGATTTTTATCCAGCAGCTCAAATGTCATTCTATTCCTTTGGAACACGGGATATTGATTTCTCACACTGGTGGTTAAAACCTACTTTGCTTTCACATGTGTAGTAACCAGGACGTAGTTTCTGCTGGTATAGGACAATGCTAACCTTTATGTCAGATCTGAGCTAACAGAAATTCAAGGCCAACCAAGTTTTATGGCTTGGGTGGGAAATCAGACTAAAGGGGAGGATTTTGACTTTATAACCCATTTGCCAGGACCTTGGATATCAGTCCTTCTTCCAAGGACTACTCTGTGTCTTAGCTCAGTGATTTCATTTTTCAGAATACCAGGTTCTTTTCTGCACTGGGGCATGTCCTCAAGAAGAACATCATGCTGCCTAGCAGGTGTAGAATATTAAAAGTGGTTTAGGAGATTGTTCAAATTTGTATCTCCACCAATTCAGAAGGGACTCTGATCTAGTTCCTTCAATCTCTTGATAATTCATGTTTACATCTAGTTTTGTCAAGAATAATCGGTGAGCTAGAAATTTTAATCCTATGTCTTTTTGACAGGACTTCATCTTTATCCATCTCCTTCTGAAGTCAGTAGCACATTTTATTACAGTATATTTTCTACTCTCAAATATTTGAAGCATGTATAACTTAATTTTGAACAATAATACTGTAAAAGCTTAGACACTGACTTTATTTGTGAAATAGTGTAGCGAATTAGATAAACAGTAGTAATACAGTGGGTGAATAACATTTGACATGAAGATTTATGTTGGCGGGAGAAGGGGGAAGAAAAGAAAAAAAAACAAAGGACAACCAGATTGTATTTAAGGAAAGATTTGTGTGGTTTTGGTCTTTAGTTTGTTTGCATAATAATTGAAATGGTTTCTACAAATACTTTATCAAGCCTATGCTGTTATTTTAAGTGAAATTCTTACGACAGTGTGTGAATAGTGAGAAATAAATTCAGCTTACATAATGCATTTGGGAGATCCTATTTGTATGAATTATTTTCTGAAACAAAAGAATAAACTGAAATCTACAGCAATGTTATAATATATGTTTATATTATCACTTTGTGGTATTTTATAATAATCTGATTACATCTTGTATGTAAAAATACATCTCTTTGGAGGAGAGAAGGAAAATAAGTGTATACTCTTTGTGTTCTAAGGTAATGTTAATTTTTTAATAAGCCAGTGCTCTTTGATAAATTTGGTGCATATATCTAGACAAATGCAGGCACAAAAATAGTTACATTTTAGGTGGGTTTTTTGTTGTTCAATACTGAGACATACTGACATATTTTTAAAGATTTTTTGATTGTTAAAATCCAATTCAGAATACTAACCTGGCCAGGCTTACCAAAGCATGTTGCATGGTATATTAATTATGACCTCAGATCATTTGTGCAATTAACATTAGCATCTTTATTCAGGTTCTATATAAATTTTAGAAAAATAAAATTCTAGGCAAATATGCTGAAAAATTTGACTGAAGAACAAAAGTTTTGAGAATACAAGCAATAAATGCAAAACCTCTCTATTTTGTGTGTGTGTTTTTATGATACATTCTTTTCTCTGTGAATTGGCTATGTTTCATAGCAAATATGTTTTCTGAATTCATGAATGTTTAAATATTAAGAATTAACAGGGAGTATATTTGTGTTTACTTTGGCAGTAAAAAGACAGGAGGAGGATTTTGAAGAAAAGAAATCCATTAAGAAACGAATCAAAGAATTAAAAGTTTTGGACCCAAAGATTGCACAGAATTTGTGTAAGTAGATACTGAATTTTTTTTCCACAAATATGTAAATGTTCCATAAAAACGCCTTTCTCTCTTGTCTGATTGCCTGGTAACCCCTGCTTGTTTGAAGTGTGTGAGAATATATGTGTATTGGTTTTGAGTTGGTGCTTTTTTTGAAAGACACAGAAAACAGTTAAAGGTTATTGCTTGTGTATGTTGAAGTATAAGCATGCAGTTGTATATCTAATAATCTATTTATATTTTCAACATACTCATCATGGAATACTGCCTGCCCCCCTCCCCTTTTCCCACCTGTAATGTCTACAGGATGTCTGGCCATCTCATGTACTTTATAGAAAGGAGGAAATACTCAGTATTATGCAATAGTATGCAAATAAGGAAGATAAAGTTTTGGCAGAGAGGAGTGCTATGAAGAATAGTTTCCTAAATGCCAACAGTGATAACATAGGAAATATTGGATTATGAAAGAATGAATAAAGAGTGTTTATAACAGCATTTTGTGTTCTCTTTATATGGTGTGGGTTTTTCATGGTGCTTCTTTAAGAGAAAGCTTTGACAAGATCTTGAAGAAAAAAAATGTAATTTTCACCTCAGCACAAAGTACTTTAACAGCAATGATTGTCCTGCAGAGTAGACTTGTCACTAACTACTGATGGAGGTCTTCTCTGGTGATTGATGTTGCACATAACAAATGGACGGAGAGCCTGGAATTGAAGGAGAGCAGTAATTAAAAATACATTAAAATTGTTATCTCTTAACTATAATACTTCGCATAGTGTTTGTTAACCTGGAGATGCTATAACCTGTTTCACTGGTGTTTTGTAAGTAGAAACAAGATCATTCTCGTCTTGCTTTCTTCATTATGTGTTGAACCTTTGTTCTAGCAATTTTCCTTGGATCTTTCCGAGTGCCTTATGAGGAAATCAAAATGATGATACTGGAAGTAGATGAAACTCAACTGTCTGAGTCCATGATTCAGGTAAGGAAAATGACACTAAAAATCCAAATATTTCATGGGAAGCTTCTCAGTAAATAGAAAACTGTAGCTAAAAAACCCTCTTAATGTAAACTTTTGGCTAATAAATCACTGCAAGAATTTTTTTCTGTGAACTGTTGATATTTTTAATATTTGTAATGCTGGTATTTTTTATGAAAGCAGCTGAATTTATATTCTCTATTTTCCATATCGTCCACACCTCAATTGTGATTTTTTCACAGGCTATGTATTCAAATTTGTTTATTCCCTAGTTAGTTATTTTTTCTTTACTTAATTTCTACCTCTCTCTTATCTCCACAATCTGTGTTTTGTTTGTTTGTTTTGTGGTTTTTACTTTATTTGAGCTAATGCAATCCAGGGTCTTCCCTTAGGGCATTCACAGTGACTGTTTCTTTTCCTTGGAGTTTATTGAGATAGTTTTCCCTTTCTGTATTATTTTCTTTAGAACACAAAGATGGTATGAATCTGTGTGGAGACCAAGGAAACTGGAATTTAACGGTTGATGAGTAGAACAATTTAATAAAATAAATACTTATAAACTGTGGGAAAAAAATAATTTGGAAGGGATGTCTAGAAGTCATTGGAGCCAAGTCCCTGCTCAAAGCCAGGTCAACTAGAGCAGTTTGCTCAGGTCCTTTTCATTAAAATTTTAGTATCTTCAAGACTGCAGACTCCGTAGACTTTCTGGACACCTTTTCCAGTGTTGAACAACACTCGTGGTGAAAAACCTTTCCTTCTTTATTGAACTGGAATTTTTATTGGTATAACTTGTGACCTTGGACTTCTATTGCACAAATATAAGAGGAACATAATTGCATCTTCTTTGTACCCTCAGTTGGGTATCTGAACACATTAAGTTCCTATGAGGATTGTTTTCTAAGAGTTCAACAAACTGACTTCTCTCAGTCATGTGACATATTCCCTGAATCATCTCAATGGGCATCCATTAGATTTGCAAAGACCTGTCTTTAGGAATATTATCTGTCTTTTGGACAGGATTCTTGCATACTACACTGAACTTCAAATTATTGCTATTATGCTTCATAAAAGTATAATAGAGAGGATTTAGATAGCCCATCCACTGAATTATTGCTATTATGCTTCATAAAAGTAAAATCATAATTATTATCAATCTACTAGTAATGTGGCATAGGATTCAATTAGAGAGGATTTAGATAGCCCATCCACTGAAATGATAGGACAAGAGGTAATGGGTTCAAAGTGAGGAGGGGAAGTTTAGGTTAGATATTAGAAAAAGATTTTTTCGTGTTAGGGTGGTGAGACATCAGAACAGGTTGCCCAGGGACATGGTGGCTGCCCTGACCCTGGTGGTGTTCAAGACCCGGCTGGATGAGGCCTGGAGCGACCTGATCGAGTGAGGAGGTGTCCCTGCCCATGGCAGAGAGGGTTGGGACTAGATGATCTGTAAGGTCCATTCCAACCCTTAAATTCTATGATACAACACACTAAAAGTGTGTTAGACACATGAGTACCAGTCCCTACTGAAACATGCAAGAAAGGTCAAGTTAGAATTTTTTAGAAACATACACTTTTTTTGCAAGAATGTTGATTAGTGAAGAAATAAATACAGGTATTAGGGTCATAAAACTAGTTTTTACATTGAGGCTTTTTGAGATTCAAATGTGTGACTTGTACTGCAACATATAGCAACTTGTATTTAAAAGTCAAAACAAGGCAAATCTGTTTTTGTAGGCTTTGCTTGCAAAATAAATTTTCCACCATATTGGAATGTCAAAATCAGATGCTACTGAGGAGTCTGGACAGTGCTCAGCATGCTCCTTTTCTTCCTGCATGCAGTTTCACCCTCACTTCTTGTCACTTAGATTTCAAAGATGTTTAATCTCTACTGAGCTATTTGGACTTCACTTTCTTTTTTTCATGGAAGAATGAGATATTTCTCATAAATATTTGAAAGAACAGACATGAACCATCATCTCCAGTGACAGTATATATAATCATGGTATAATTCTCTTTCTTTTGTTCAATGATGCAGTTAACATTGGCACTGAAACTATTGCTATAAGGCTATTAGGATGAACATAGCAGTTTACGCTTCTAAGTTGTTTGTTTATTCTAGTTTGCATGTAGTAGTAGGCATAGTTAATAATAGGAGATAGTTTTTGGTACTGTGCTGATAATCTTGTGACTCTATTAATTGGTCTTAACAGTAAAGGATGTTGAAAGTCAGAGAATCTGGTGACCTCTCTATATGATTCTTGACATCAGAATTGAGTCCAAAGTGTTTCTGACAGTGTTTGAGCCTTTTTGTGTTTGCTTTTGGAGCGAAGGGAAAAATTTTACTTAAAAAAGGGTAAGAGAAATTGGAGAGCCAAAAGTGAGGTGAAGAATTATGTCCTGCAAGAGTACAGTGATGGTAGCAGGTGCTGTGATTGTGTTAAAGTCGGTGTGATAGAATAAAGTAATAGTGCTCGCTCTCTTCTCTGTGAACACAGTCATATAAATGATGTCAAGAATATAGATTGCGGTTTTTCGCCAAGTGATTAAACACTTGAAGGCCTAAATCAGATGGAAAATTCAGTAGAACCTAAGCTCCAAATTGACTTTGCGAGTTTGGCTGTAGTAATTTTTACCAAATGTTTTTATCCAAGTTTTCTGTTTCTGTGTAAAACAACCCTGTAATAACTTTGACAAAGAGACTATCTGAGTTTAAACTCAAAAAAGTACTTAAGATACCCAGCTTCCTTTGGAAATGGTAGAATAATGTGTCTCATGGCTTTAAAAATATGGCATGCACCTTCATGTATACTTAGGTTAATAAATAAATTTAACTCTCCAGCTCTGTCTCTATTTCTGCCTTTAAAAACCTTCTCAAATATGCATTGTGCCCATGCTATGAAAATGTGGTCCTGTGTATTTCAAGATTCTGAGAAGGTCAAAAGCATACACAGGTTTGCAAGCATACGGCTATTTTTCTTCATTTATTTAAGATACCTTAGACATTATGGTAATTCTCTTTTCTAGTAATTTCTTGCCTTCATCAGTTTTTCTTGTCTAGCTTTAAATCTTGTTCAGTGTTTCCTAATATCATGGTTTCTGAAGTTGGAAATGTGTCCTTACTCCAACTCTTGTTATGCTTAAGAAGTAAAATGTATTCTCTCTCCATCTCTCTCCTCCTTCCCCCCAGCACCCTCCCTTTTTCTTTAATTAGAAATTAAATCCAGTGCTGAAGCACGTAAAAACTCCAGAAGTCATGTTGTAATCCAAAACCTCATTGACTAATTATTGGGATGTTTCTTGTGACTTAGTCAAAATTCTTTCTCGTGCTTATTCTCTGTTTGATGTTCAAAATGTGTTTCATTTATAGCTGTTCAAAAGCTTTATCTGAACACCATAAAGCCACTTTGATATCAGCTGCTCATTCAGTTTTGGTTGCTTGTTTTTTTCTCTTCTGATGCTCAGTATGGAAAATATTCGTGCAATACTTGACAGTTTTTGTTTTTTGAAAGTGTTGTGGTCATTTTTTCTGCATGATAAAACTATTCCATTATCAAGCAATAACATTTTAATCTCAGTAAAGATAAAGGAGTTGTAGTATGTTTAAAGCTGGTTTTGTGCATGTTGCATATCAAAACAAGAAATAGGTATGTTATGATTTTCTAATTTAAAATGTATATTTATACACCCTCTAGCCTTTCATTTTTGACTGATTTAGTGCCTGACATCTTCATCTATAATTAATAAATGTAGTCTTTTTAACAAAAATATTTTCCAAATATAATAATGGTAAGGATGTATATGACTGCTGTCATGCTCAAAGTCAGTTTGGCCATGTCCAAATCAAGCTCATAAAGTTTAAGTCTATATTATTGCTTTAAGCATCGTCATTCATGCATTTTAATAGTTCTCTCTTTTCTTACCAAAGTCCTTATTTGAACATGGACTCTGTTGAAGCAATCTACTATTTAGCTATCATTAACTCTTCCTTTGGTTTATTTAGACATCTGCTCCTAAGTCTCTCTTTTCTTGTTTGCTGACTTTATTTTCTTGATAAACTACTTAATGCTGACTTTGGATATGACAAAATATTGTGAAATGAATTGCTTATCATAGTCCTTAGAATCAAAGTAAGGTTTCAGTTCTTAAAACAGGAACTTACTTTGACACTAAAGCAGAGCAGTGATAAAGGACTGTCTAGGTATTTTTATCCATTAGAAAAAGGGTCAGATAAATGCTCAACTACCATAAAATGCCATTGCTACAAATGCTAAGAAATTGAGTTATAAAAGAATTAAAAGAAATAGTATTAAACATGATACTTAAACTGTTTTAAAAAAACTTCAGCAGTTTGGGTACATCTGTACTTTACTCTACAAATCTAGTATTTTCACTCTTTAACAAGAGGAATATCTATACTGTGATCAAAGGGTGCTATAGCAACTTGGGTAGCTAATACAGATTCTGTGGGTAGCATCTGGTGACTGGGTTGGCTACTGATTTAGGGAAATGGTCAAGTTCTCTACTTCCAGAACCCCCAAATAACAATTTTTAGTGCCAACCTACCTGAATCAAGTTACAACGGGATTTAGGTGCCTAAATGCAAATTGTCTATATGTAGATATGAGGAGAGGCTGAGGAAGCTGGGGTTGTTTAGCCTGGAGAAGAGGAGGCTCAGGGGAGACCTTATCACCCTCTACAACTACCCGAAAGGAGGTTGGAGTCAGGTGGGGGTTGGTGTCTTCTCCCAGGCAACCAGCAGTGGGACAAGAGGGCACAGACTCAAGCTCTGCCAGGGGAGGTTTAGGTAGGATATTAGGAAGAGATTTTTTTACAGAGAGAGCAATCAGGCATTGGACTGGGCTGCCCGGGAAGGTGGTGGATTCACCATCCCTGGAGGTTTTCAAGATGAGACTGGATGTGGCACTTAGTGCCATGGTCTAGTAACCACGGTAGGGTTGGACTTGATGATCTTTGTGGTGTTTTCCAGCCTGGTTGATTCTATGATTCTAAGTGCTCAGGAAGCTCCAGGGAGTCAGAGGATTTTTCAAATGAACAGATGAAGATGAAATATTTAGATTCCCTTACCTGTGCTCACAAGACATTCACTTGTGTATGTGTCTAACCTCCCCATATGGACTTTGAAATTCAGCTGAAACTGAGTCCCACCTCTGAATTCCTACTTCTAGCAAGTTTTCAGGCTGAGGAGTAGTGTAAGTAGGTTAGTGTAATGGGTTTAAGCTTTTTATTTGAAATACTAGAAAATAAAGTGTATTTTTCAAAATACTTTTTTTGCCTAGCATTAGTAATTCTTGCCATCCTTTAGAAGGATATGTTACATTTGAAATTCTTGTTTGCTTTGCGGTGTTCTGTTTGCATAGTATCTAGCAAGCATGTCCTTTAAAAAGTGTTTAAAAGGGATTGTGGAAGTGTGTGCAGAATCAGGAAAAAGATGCTGTCTAGCAGTATTGCATCACTTGCTTTTTACACTCTCAGTTAGTTTATCTGTTGCTTATTTACATTCTAATGTCTTTAGGGAAGAGTGTTGTCTTTGGAGTGTGTGGTAATGATGCATATGTAATATAATTTGCTTAAAATAATACAAGCAACATAGAATCTGAGATTTTTAAGCTCATTTTATTTTTATTTCTAGAATTTAATAAAGCACCTTCCTGAACAAGAACAATTGAATGCATTGTCTAAGTTCAAGAGTGAGTATAACAATTTGTCTGAGCCAGAGCAGTTTGGAGTTGTGGTGAGTTCTGTTTTATTGTCACTTTTTTTTTGTCCTTTCTTGAAATACAGTTTTAATATCATATTATAGAAAAAATGATGGCTGCTTCTTCACAAATGTGAAGAGGTTCCAGACCAGGAGAGGAGTAGAAATACTGCCATTTAATCATACTGTTATTGAACATATCCATGGATGTGGAAGACCTGATTGTTGAAATATTCCTGTTGGAATTATTTTGGATTCTCTTTGTTGAAAAAAACCAAATTTACTTTGCAAAAAAACCCAAAACCAAAAAAACTTTGGTATTTTCTGTGGCAAAGTTTCACTGGAAGATACATAGAGCTATATTTGAGTTTTTCTAGCTAAACCAGTTTGGATTTACTTTTGTTTGCATTAATAAATTTTAACTTTTTAACTGAAGTTTTGTACACTTCTCTTCTGCCTATTATCCATGTAAATGAGAAGAAAATGCAGTAATGGTGATCATGTTAACCTATTCTGCCTCCTATACTTTATAGTGTGTTCTTGCAAGAGTACACGTAGTTACTTTTTCCTACTACCATTTGTAGTATCTTCCAGGTTGAAATTACAAAGGATGACTGGAAGAGAGAAAAGAAAATATTGTTAATTCAGTGATGGCAGTTGATGCTTTTTATGGAAGTACAGTTTGCATGTAATTTCTATATAGCCTATGATTCATAATTGGTAACTGTTTCCAGAGAAACACAGAGTACTGCTATGTCATTTCCTGTTAGTGTCATCTAAGAGGATTTCCCTGTGAGGGAATAATACCTATTCAGTTAGGTGGGACTGTCGGTTGATGAGAAGAACTAGATCACTAGCAGTGTAGGTCAAGTTTTGCTGCTTGTGGCCCAGCTGATCTGATAAATTTGTCTTAAAAAGTTGAGGCAATGTGGTAAGTCAGAAAAATATTGCATAAAATAAAAAGGGTTCTTATACCTGTAAAGTTGGTGGAGTTTCTTTTCTGAAGGAATAACCAGTTCCCCATGGAAAAGTGCAAGTCTGTGCTTTTCCTAGCTTTCCATGCAAAGCATTAAAAAACCCAAGTGTCCACAAACAATAAACCCCATCATGAACCACAATTTCTCTAGTGTCACACCTTCTCTGCATCTAGTAGAGCTGACTTTGGAGAACAAGCTATAATCAGTTTTTACCATGACACATTTTTCATTTCAGTTAAAGGGGGGAAATTTTGAATAAGTCACTTTTTTAACTCTTTGATGAAGAGCAAATGCGTAGTATCCCAGTTTCAAAGTTCTTCAGTCTCCATCTGTCTCTCTTGTGTCTTTTGTTTAGTTGTTGGCTGGGGAGAGGGCTGAGAACCTCTACTCATTTCTTTAGGAACTGGTGTTTACACAAATATGAATCTTCACACTATTGGTGGTTTGGTTTGGTTTTTTCCTTAAAATTGTTGGTTTATGCCTCATTTCTTGCTGTCTGTTTTAAATGAGGAACATCAAACTTAAACGTGCAACACAAGATGCACAGTTTTATCTTTTAGGCAAGTAGTGTCTTACAATTATATTTTTTTCAGAGAATTTGGAGATCCCATGTTAATTTAATCTAAAGTTGTGATTAAGGGAACAATTAGACTATTTGACTCCCCAGGAAGAGCCTAAGTAGTGAATAAATGGCTAATTACAACTTGTGTGATAACAAATTTTTTTAAATGGAAACCCTTTATCTTTCTGGCTTTGAATTCAAAGTCATGATTCGGTGCTCTGAAAGAAACAGCTAGACACTTAGAGAGATATTGGCTTGCTGTGACTGTTGCAGTATTGTATGTTTTACTTCATCCAAGTTAATTAACTTTTGTTGCAGTCTTAAAGACATTGAGGGCAGGGCTCTAAACAGTTCGGGTTCTCTTCATGAGTGTGGTTTGTGGTTTTGGGGGTTTGTTTGTTGGTTTGGCTTTTTATCTTTTGGTTGTTTAGGTTTTGTTTTATTTTAGTGACTCTGTGGATTGCTTTTGTAGTTTCTGCATTCTCCTCTTTTTCAGTTATTTTTCAGTATCACTTCTATGTTTTCTGTTCATTCAGCAGTAAATATAAAATAAATCCTTTATTACCCTTATCTTCTCTTCCAGACTTTAGGTTTTCTTTAGATAAACTACTTCATTATCCCGTATGTTCTTTCTTTCACTTACTCGAGGCTGATGTCTCAGAACATAGATATTATCAGCTATTAATGTGGAGTTAGGTTTTTATTTTGGGGTTGTGGCTGGCAATTTTTTGGGCCTGCACAGATTCATGATCTATTTTATGACAACTATATTAATACTTTTTATTTATGAAGCACTTTAACTTAGCTTAGTATTATTACCCTAAGTTGATGTTACATTGAATACTGTTTTCTGTTGCTCAAATTCTTGATGAAGTATGCTTGTGCTTGCTGAAATTTAAACACTCAATTGCATTTTGTTTTACCAGAGTTCTTGTTTTGTACTTGGTTCTACTCACTGCAATAAACTTCCTCCAAATCGTTCTTGAAACCTCCTTAACTTTCATATTATTTTCTCGGAGGTTTCATTGATTATGCCTGATGATAATCTATAAAACTTGTTAATGATGAAGATTATCTTTGTATTTGGAAATGAGTAATCCTGTGACAGCACACTTGCAGTGTGAGGCCCATGGGGTTTCAGTTAGATGTTCATCTTGGTGACTGTTGACAGAAGGTTCTTTTTGGATGGTTTTTCCATTTTGTACCTAGCGCTTTCTCCAATTGCCCACATAGCAATGCTAAGGCTTCAGGCCTGTCCATGCCAGTGTATGTTAACTGCTTGTTGCACCAGCAACCATTCCAATAAGTGGTTCAAATTTGATAAGGCTGCATGGAGGGAGCTGAATCCAGTTGTGAATTGCAGCATGAGACAACTGGCACAGGTTGCCCAGAGACTTTGTGGATGCCCCATCCCTGAAAGCATTCAAGGCCAGGTTGGATGGGGCTTTGAGCAGCCTGCTCTAGTGAATGGCATCCCTGCTGACTTTGGAACTAGATGATCTTTAAGGTCCCTTCCAACTCACATCATTCTATGATTCTATGTAGACTTGTCAGTACCTGTAATGCTTAGTGGTGTAAAAAGGTCCTGGACCATATTTTATTTATTATATGATTTTATACCCATAAATGCAATTGCATTTTAAAAGCCACAATTTTGACACTCTTTATAAACACTCCTGGTGTAAAAAGTTGCAAACACTTAACAGGCTGCTATTAGTGGACATCTGACCATGGGTGTAGATAAGTGTACTAACAGTCTCACACTTGAGAATAATGTCTCAGGACCCACTTGTGATAGCTCCTGCTTTCTTTCTTTTCTTATGACTTGAGACATTTGGAAAAGTGTTCCCATATTGTCTGGTAGTGGAAAAAAAAAGAGACATATTTTTCCTTGATCACTTACATTTACTCAAAGACAAAATTGAGGAAATTACAAAATGTTGTTTCAGAAATAATTAATGCTCAGACCTTGTGAAATACACTGATAGCTAACCTAAATAGAATTTGGCAAGCAATCCTTGTATGGCTCCACAGCTTGTTCGTTGATGGATGTGTTTTTAATGAGTTCGTACCAAAGGAAAAGATTTCACTAGAGTAAATTGAAGATTAGAGTGAGGCCTGATGAAGGCTAGTTTGTCTTAAATAATTCAACAGACACTTAAATTGATCAATTCTGTATTCAGCTGATGGTTTCACCTGTATGTCCTCATTGAGGATAACTCAGAAGGTATTAATGTTTTTCACTGTTGTCTGGAAAATATAATACTATCACTATTTCTGAAGATGTGGACTCTGCCTTTGATAATACCTGATGCTTGGACGCAACCATACCTAGGGACATTACAGTTTGTTGAGAATTCTGAAGTGCTGAAGTGAATATGGGCTGTGAGATATTTTGTGTTAATTTCTATCTGGAAACTTTTATCTTTTGTTGTCTCCTAGATGTCACATGTATCTGTTGCTCTGCCATGTCAGTGTTCACTATCAGTATTTGCAGCCTTTCCAGGACTGTTGCCAAAGATTAACTTTCTATTATATGCCATCTGTGAGAGTTAAAAAATCTTTATGACAAATTGCAGTCAAGTTTCTTATGTTGTTTAGAAGGGGAGCTCCTGTAATGTTGGCATGTTTCAAACCTTGACCCTGGATAAGGGTGGAGCTTAAATCTCCAGAAATACCTTCAGAAAGTGATCATCATGATCTGCACTGTTCTGACTGCAATTACTGTTGGGTTGGTTTGGATTGTGTTAATACCTTTGCATCACTGAAAAACTGTGATGCCTAATTATAGAGGAGTACTCCTGTAAAAGCTTCAGTTCCAGCAGGTCTCACTCTTATCCCTCTTTAGATCCAGTAAAAATATTTTGCGTAGTTAATCTAAAGAATAGTTTAAAAAACTGCGCCTTACTGTGTTCTGAGGTTAATTCAGATGGTTGGAAGTGGATGGATGTTGTTCATTCTAGCATACACATAGGCTATCTCAGTTTTCTTCTTGGTAGATCTATGACTTCAGATCAAGAAGGTTTTTTCTCAGAAGGGTTACCATATTTTGCCTCCAGCCATTCACTTTGCAGATTGCTGTAAATGTCTCGAGAGCCTGTTCTGAATCTGATTTGATGTTTTTTCCTCACTAGTAATATAAGCACCCATCTAATGTTTATGTCATGCTTTGATCATCATAAAATACTTCTATTTTGAGTAAGGACCATGATCAATACATGATTCTGCCATTTTGACCCTCAGCAGCTTCAAGGGTTTCTTTTAAATTCAGCCACCTGAACTGAGTGAGGTGTCCACATGACTGCCCAGTAGAGCTGCTGTGCTTAAAGAATCTTGAAGCTAATCAGTAACTTTTAGAATCCTAGTGCTTGAAATTACTGTGCACATATTTCACATCTTCCAGCTTCAGACAGGAGCTCAATGGAGCTCCTGTGGAACCCAAATCCATTAGTAGAACTGAGGAACTTTCTCCAAGATATGCAAGCTGTCTTCCATAGCATTCGCTTATGTGACATTTCATGTTAGACTGTTTTTGCCACAGATTATCTGAGGTTCCAAATACGCTAAATAACCATATGGATAAAAATTCTGCAGTCATTACTAAATTTGTTATTGACAGGATTACAGAAGATCTACAGTGGAATGTTTTTTCCTTACCAGCACTGTCATCATTATAGACACATACCTTCCTGCTTAGGAAATTAACTGAGACTCGCCTTGTTGAGTCAGTAAGGACTATACTAGATATGAATGTACTAGAGGTCTGAGATTTTTTTGAAATCAGTCATGTCTGTCAGATCAAAGGCATCATAATCAGCTGCCACTGTGGTCTTTTATCCCTGCTTAAAAAGCTATGTAACATCAAATTCCACTTCTATGTGGGAGTTATTTTGGTGGTTCAACCTGATGGGAAGTACTAAGCCTGTTGTCATGGTTTTCAGACATTCCCGTCCAGGGATGTCTGATCATGTGTCTGTACCTTCATGGCCTGTATTTTGGGACACTCCCTACAGTAGACTTATTTTTCATTAGGAGGTGGTTTCCTGGTAGTTGCCAGACAGAAAATGAGGCATTTATTTTAGAATTAAGCTGATCAGATTTTTCCATCTGGAATACAGCTACACCTGATTTACTTTTAGAAGCTTTTCTCCATTTGGTTTGATATTATATTATTTTATTTTAAATTCCTCAATGACTTCTGACATAAATCTATTTATTTTAGCTATCTGTATGAATGAGAGGTTTTATAGAGGATTTTTACCTATATTAAACTCTAGGTTTCCCATGAGGAAAGCTTTTCAGTCTAGTGGCATCTGCTCCCTATGTGTCTTTTAATGAAAATAGCCTTTCAAGCATCTGTTCCGCCTGCTAAAAATAGATGAATTTGGGAAATTCAGACCCTTCCCTTCTTGGATGATTCCTTTTTAAGAAAACATCATTGTCTGAATTAAACTTGGAGAAACAAAAGCTGGCTCTGCATTCCGTACTGGTCAAGATGTCAGTGCATCTCACTGGTTTTTTTGGCTAAGGCAAAAAAAAAAAAAAAGACCACTTTCTTTTCATAGTAGAACATACCTTTCAGTGAATTTCAGCATGAAGACTGTAAATTCAGCTTATTTTGACAGCTGTGTTGTAGCTCCCATTGACAATTCTGAGATCTGCTCACTGACCTTGCTGGTCCATCTTTGTTGAACACAGTGCAGTCCCAAACAGTACCAGGGATTTTCTGCACTGTCTGAGTACACTGTCATTCACGAGACAAGCAAAGGCTGTCCGTGTGCAGCTAGGAGGTAATTGCTATGTGTTGTCCCTGTGTCACCTAAAATACACTCACTTCTCTTCTATCCTGAATATCCTTTAGGAAAAAAACTTGGATTTGCAAGAAATTTATTCAGTAGTACAAATTCAAGCTGTTTGTAATTCAAACTGGAGAAACAGAGTAGCAGGACATGCCCTCTATCAGTGCTAATAAGGCTGAAAAACTGTCAGTTCAATTGTTTGCATGTATCTATGCATATATACATAAATATATATAAGGACTTTCTGATTTCTTGTAAGTAATTTTAATTTTGAG
>NW_008680894.1:0-18306 GCF_000695815.1 Acanthisitta chloris | reverse complement strand
GTATCAAAGGTGAAGAAATATGTAATTTTTCCACATACCCATTAAAAACACCTCAACAAAAGTACTGTTTTTATCATGAATTGACTTCCCATGCACTGAAATCATGTCTGGATTTTCCAGAATGATGTTGGTCTTCACTAAGATTTAGGCATGTTGGTTGTCCATTTCACATTGATCAGGATATTTTTATATCTTCTTTAAACATGATAAAAGGTCCATTAAGGATTCAGTCCTTCCTTATTTGAAATATTTTTTTCTTCTTTTCAAGCGCCTGAGTCTAAAGATAAGTGTCAGGATTTTACACGTTTTACCCGTGTGCTTTACCTACATTCTACTCTGTAGAGTTCACTGATGCTGCAGTGGTGAAAGGCAATGTTCTCTACAGGGAATGCCCTTCCAGTTTACTCTCTTTAGTCAGCTTGGCTGTAACTGATATTTTACTTTTTGTATGGGAACACTTTCAGGTGGTCTGGCAGCCTCAGCACTGTTGATCTGTTTAAGGAAGGTATATTGAGAAACTGAAGTCCTTGCAGTGTTTTCCTCTGTGAGCTTGTGACAGGAATGAATTCCCCTTCAGTGATCAAAATGTAGTGTCAGTGTAACTTCTGAAACATGTTCCTTTGCTTGACATCAACAAAGATGACAGTGAAAGTACACATATATCAGATTGCACACTCTTATGGTTCCCTTCTGATTTATGCTGTATTTGAGAGAAAAACCTGTCTTTGCTGTTGGATGTGAGAACTGTGTGAGCTACTAGCAGGTAGCTCAATTCATATGTCAGTTCCCATTTGGACTTGTGCATAGTGAGACTATTCTTTTGGACTATTACTTGAAAAATGCAACAATTCATTACCATAGAGTGGGTTTGCTGAAGTGTACTTCAACCTTCCTTTTTAGTTATTTGGATTGTCTGTTTTCAGGGTTCCACTGTAAAGACATACATAGACTTATGTCCTTATATACTGATTATAAAAAAGTATAGGGTGTGACATAAGCCTGTCAGCATTGCAACGCTTAAATTCTTAGCATCTCTTGTGGTAAGCTGTATGGATTTTATGGTTTGAATATACTTGCAGACTACCTGCCACAAAGAAGACCCTATATTACTAAGGGAACTCTCCATCTCCTCCCTTCTCAATTATTGACTTAGCAAACAGGTAAACAAATAGTACCAACAACATGCATTATGCATGGATTTCAGAGCATTTCAAAAAACAATAATAATAATTTTAAAAAGCCCAATGACATTTCGCTTGTGTTTCTGGCATGTGTTCTTGTTTCTAATATTTTCCTTTTATATTTCTGCATTCATCCAGAAGACTTGCATGCTTATACACAGGACAGCTTAATCTATTGTAGTTCACCTGGTCCTGATGAAAACTTTGCACCTTTTATGCATCCATGCATGCTTGTGTTTGTGCAACACATCTTTGTGTTATAAAGTAACTGATTTCTGTTTCAAGGCTTTGCCTGTCTGAGAAGCTAAGAGTCAATAAATGATGCGTCTTCTGCTGGTTATGTAGTTTCTTGAGCTTGATTCTATTTAAAAGTCTGCAACTTACACTGTATTTTGTTAGTTTCCGTGGTTTAGTATCAATGATCCTCTCTATTGCACCCTGAGTAGAGACAAATACTTAAAACCTGGATAATTTCAATGGAACTTTGTGGTTTTCTTTCTAATCTAGTCTCAAATTTTTTCCTGGTTAACTGGAGAACAAAACATTAAATTAAGAATATTGTTCTCAATATGCTGAGAAGCAGTAGTATGTATACAAATCCAGTAAGATAATTTTGAAAAAGGCATTAATACTGATTATTCCTGATGGAGTTGGAGAATGACTTTCTGACACTTGTTTCTGTCCAATACCTTAGTCACAGAATCACAGATTCAGGTTGGAAGGGACCACAATAGGTCAAACTGATCCAACCTCCCTACTCATGCAAGCCATCCTAAAGCACTTGGCTCAGGATTGGGTCCAGATAGTTCTTGAATACATCCAGTGCAGGAGAATCCATGACCTCCCTAGGCAATCTGTTCCAGTGCTCACCTTACCTTAGCTTAATATGCTTTAATATTCTTTTAGATAGTTATTCTTAAATTAGGTGTAAAGTTGTAAGAGTATTTTGCTAATTTTATGTGGATTTTAGGTATTTCTGTTTCTATTTCACTGTGAAATTTGCTATTAAAATTCAAGTCCCATTATCCTTTATCTATCTTCTTAAGTAAGAATTTTATCTTGGGCTCGTTGAATGCTACTTCATCTGTAATAAGAACAGAATATCTGCCTACAGTTGATGCTGAGCCAGTAATATTCAAACTGTAGA
Organism: Acanthisitta chloris; assembly: GCF_000695815.1. NCBI lineage: Eukaryota > Metazoa > Chordata > Aves > Passeriformes > Acanthisittidae > Acanthisitta > Acanthisitta chloris. The sequence continues at coordinate 15,978 of NW_008680894.1, read as the reverse complement.
TTTTAAGTATTTTACTTTAGGACGAGGCTGGAGACAGTCTGTGTGCTAAAGCTCAACAGCTGATTTTCAACGTAGTTTATTCTGAAAGACATCTTGTTTATGTGCTCTGCTCTGTGATGGAAACCAAAGTATGGTTAGTAAAAAGGATTGCTTATTTTACTTCAAGTTTTTTTATCTGAACTAAAATGCAAATGTTATGTTTACTTCAGTGGGACATCAACACGTGATGTACATCTAGGCAGGCATTTCTGAATTGTTTTAGTAACATAAAATGTTACTTCTCCCTGATTTTATTTTCGAGTACTGTTACAGTAAAGCCAATAAAACAGACTGTAAATTCCATCCTCTTCTGCTTCTATATCAAACCTTTTGGATTAGAAAGCCTTCAGTTTCACTTTACACCAATAATGGATAGAGTGTCACTATTATCCTTTTCACTGAGTCTGTTTTGGGATAATCAGTACCATATGACTTAAGAACATTGCACTGTTAGGGGTATTTTCACATTGATAGATTTGATATGGATTGAGAATAATCTGTAAAACCTTAAGTATCACTGAGGGGGATATTCTCAATTTAAGGGCAAAAGTTTACAGCCACTGTATGAAAGCTATTGCTTTGTAGAAGTACCCATGTTATTACTTGTTTTCTTGCATTGAGAAGTACTGGTAGCTGGAAACCATAATGTGTCCTTTATTAAGAAAAAAAAAAATGGCCAAACAAAACTTAGTTTAGAATTTCAGGAATTGTCAGGGAATTATTGGCTTGAACCTTGCCTTGAGAAGGAAAAAGGCAAGTGTGGGGAAGAAGATCTTATGGAATTCATGAAATTGATGAGAAAATAAGGATTGGGAAAATGAGAGAAGTGGCTTATGGAAGAATTTGAGACTAGTGTTTCTAGTGTGGATGTAGTAAACTGTGCAAAGTATGTCTGGAATGGGAATTGAGTGACCTAATATATAAGAAGATTGAAACTTCTGTTGAAAACATGTGACCAGTAAACCATAGAAAAAGCCAAGTCTTGTGGATATGATCTACAGAAGCTGTTGTTTCCTTGGGAGCATTGTGCCGTACCTAATTAACTGTATTAGGTTAGTATACAGGAGTAGAGTGGGGTGTGAATACTGGTACATGTTATAGTCTGTGCTGTAGTAAGTGTTTCATAGCTGAGATTTTTCAAAACTATTATTTTCCTCCAAGTTTATAATACACTTTTATTGAAATCAGCTTTCAAATATTTGCACCAGAAAATGAGATTTGCCTTGTTTTGGTACATTCTGAGTTAGACCAAATTTGTGAACTACTTTCATTACTTTGCAACTACTGGGTCATAAACTTGGATTAGTTTTATAGGATTTGGTATATGAGTTGACAGATGTGATATATGATGACACTTTATCTTTTATTGCTTACACATACTAGTTACTTGGAAAGGATGGAGGCAGTTCCTATTAACCACAAGATGGGATTTCAGTTGCTTACCCAAGTGCCTCTCATTCATTCATTCATTTGCTATCAGTTATAGCAGATATATTGCTTCTTCAAGCCTGTCACACCAATAAATCATTTCAGATTGTATACATTTGTAGAGTACCAAAGTGTACCATGAATTTTAAAGGAAATCTTCTCTTTTTCTTTTCAATCAGATGAGCAACGTGAAGAGACTACGGCCACGGCTGAGTGCTATTCTTTTTAAGCTTCAGTTTGAAGAGCAGGTGAACAACATCAAACCTGACATCATGGCTGTCAGTGCTGCCTGTGAAGAGATAAAGAAGAGTAAAAGCTTTAGCAAGCTGCTGGAACTAGTATTGTTAATGGGAAACTACATGAATGCGGGTTCTCGGAATGCACAGACCTTTGGATATAATCTCAGCTCCCTATGTAAAGTGAGTTTTGAAATGTCCATGTTGAGTATTATATTAACTTTTTTATTTTCTTTTATTATGCTACTTAAGTATTTGTTTCTGATGTTTTTCCTGCAATTTATTATTTGATTTCTTTTTTTCCCCCCAAAATTATTAGCATTAGTTGATGTTTTGAACAATACAGCTAATCCATGAATAGCCATCTTGAGACCGACTTGCGTTTAGACTTTTGGATTATTCTAGTTTGAGGGACTAATGGAAAACCCAAACTAAATAAGGTTATGGAAGGACCATATCGCTGTGATCATAGTAGTGCTGTAGTTTTAACACGTCTGAGCACCTCTAAGACATCTATCACATTTTAATATGTTTTTATACAGTTATGTTTTGTCTTGGACATAAATTTTCTCCTTCTGTGATTCTCTTGGTGCTCGGTTTTATCAATTTCCTGTTCTAATTTTTCTTACATTTCATTCTTTAAACTTTTGTATAAGATATATACAAGAAGGCTGTTGTTAACTATTTTTCCTATGCCCTCTGGGAGTTTCTGCTAAATCTACAGATAGTGCCCATATATATAGTACTCCTTACAAGAAAGGAATTATTTGAGAGTTTGTATGTACTCTTTGTCTTTCTGTTTCTTTATCTTTTTGCACAAGAAAAAATACTCTGTTAACTTCTATGTTCTTTAAACTAGTCGCCCTTACTCTACCATATTTCAGAAGAATTCTTTCACTGTGGTTTTTGAGTGTTGAATATGATACCTATCACTGAAATATTCATAGAGAGTAAATTATATCCTTTCCCTATGGAAAGGGATGTATACATTAAGCATACACCATCCACCTAGAGAAGTACACTATAGATGAAGTTATTGAGTTAAAAGTACAGTTTGTGGAGAAACATGTTCCATAGTAATGTACTAAAGGTTATCTCTCCAGTTAGGTGCATTTACTTCTTAGGTATAATCTTTGAAGGATCTATTCTAAGTCTGGTTATGTTATCTCTAGTTTTAATGCACAAGACAAAAAAAAATACTTCTGAAACCAATGTGAAGGTAGCAGTTACAGGCACTTGGCAGAGCAGGATCTAAATTCAAAATTTATCTTGGAGATATAATTTATTAAGATCTAGAATATGTAAATTTCAAAGGTAACCATCAAGTATTATACATAGGAAAGAAATCTGATATGTGCAGATAATGAAAGTAAGGAATGAATGGCTGGGTAGAATTTCAGAAAATGGACTATATGTCCTGATCAGCTCTACAGTGCTCGGTCATTAAATGCTTTTGGTAATCTAAGATCTTATTGTTGCTTAGATTTGCACACTTATGGAGTACTTAGCTTCACAGGATTTTGCAACACTCCTTGGAGAAGAAAAGTTGTCTTCCAGTGTACTTTCTGTATATTATTAAGATGGTGATTATCTACCATTTAGATGGCACTCATAAAGTTTCAAGTGAAGTCTTGTCTGAATTGCTGCAGAAAATACATAGACTGACTGGTGAGAATCCAGATAATAGTAGCATGTAACACTTCTAAACTAAGAAAAAAGCATTTGGGTGTATTTAGTTTAGAAAAGAAAGGAGAGGAACATGCTCTTCATTTATGAACAAGAAAAATGCTGATCACTACTAAAGCAGATACAAAGTTATGAAGACCAAAACCAAGGTAATTTGCTCCCTATTATCAAAATGCTTATCAAAGTGTAATTTTCACATTGTATCATTCTGTGTGATTAGAAGTGCTCATCCTGGTTTACTCATTTAAGGATTTTATTTAGTTTATGTATAAACATATAGTACTCAATACATTTCATTTATGTAAGAAATGTGCAAGTAAAAAAATGGCATTCCAATGGCAAAAGTTTCATATCTATTTGATTTGACATCACTTCATGCTAGGCTGTAAATACCCATCCAAGGTGCTTAAAAACTCTTGGGCAGGAAGGTAATGCAGCCTTAATGGTTACCTGAATGGTTGTGGAGTGTATTGATGCACCTGCCTATGGCAGAGTGTTGGACTAGATAATCTTTAAAGGTGCTTTCCAAGCCAAACTGTTCTATGATTAGGAAAAAAATCCCAAACCAACCAAATATTACAGATTTTCCAGGGGGGCAGAGCAACTATGACCACCAGCTTTAACCGCCTTAGAGTTCATCTGTAAAATTTCAGATCTCTGTCACTAAATATCCCAGGACAAGTGCAGCCTACAGTCAACTACTTGTTGTTTTGAAAGTTGACAATTTTTTTTTCAGCGAGAGAATCACTAGGAGTTTGCATTTAGTGTCCTATATGTACCAGGATACTAGTCACCAATTCCTAATTTACCTCATCCAATTGTGGCCTCATTTAGGAAGCCCGTGAGTGCCAGGCCTTCACTGGTTATTGTCTTATACACAGACAGATCACTTTGTCTGGAAGCACAGAGGTAAAACTATGTATGCATAATTTTGAGGATTTTTCTTAACAATGTGTAGTGTCTTGGTTTAATCCTTAATCTTCTCTTTTCTGAGAATAATGGACTGGTCCAACTGTTAAAGATATTAGTGTTAAAAACAGGAAAAAAACCAACCCAAACCAGTATTCCTCCAAGGCCCAAAACTAGAAAGCTGCAAATTTCAGAGGCTGGTTGTTTGCACAGCAGTTTTCTGTTATTTTTATTGCAACTTAAGAAATTTGCTATGACTGTCCTTCAGAGATATTGGTTTCTGTAATATTTAAAGAATATGCAATTTATCTTCTCTTCTTCATTGGTGTCCAGCTACACATAGGGACTATAGGGACTCTCCCACTTAGCGGAACACAATTCTGTATCTTGCTTTTTTCCTGCATCACATAGAATTGAACTGTAATAGTTGTTCTACATTAGAGAAGAGCCATATGTATTCTCAGAAGAGAGATGCAGTATTGATATGCTAATACTTAATAATTTATTAAATACTGCTGCATTAAATGTATATGCATGTTTATAACACAGGTTCCTATTTATAACTCACTTTTCTTAACTACATGTATTTTAAACAGTGTCACATTGTAGAAACTTTATGTGATGTTATTGAGACATCTTTTCTTTCAGTGAGATTCCAGATACAGTCGGAGTATCTTATTTTATAACACTGCATACAGTAAGGACCCTAGAATAGGACTTTGGGTTCTGATATATATTTGTTTCATTTTCTGCTTATTTTGAAAATTATGTCTCGCATTATTATTAATCCCCTTGTCTGAAGGAAAACATAGACATTCTGGAAGAGTATATCTGATCATATCTACTAAGGTAGTATCATTTTTTGATTTTTGAAAATAAGCACTGACTTGTTAGAATAAAGTATGAAATATCAGCCTCAGTGATAGCTACCACCCAAAATTCTCCATCTTCATTTACATACAGTATGGAAAAAGCAAACAGTATATTCTCATTTGGTTTTAAAATCAGATCAATTAAAAATATTTTTTAAGTGATGACTGAAAAAAATTGCTTTATAAAAATTTGCAAACATAGAAAAAATGTAAAATAAACGTGTATGTATGTTTTTATTGGGAATGGTTTTGCTCTTAGTTCCCTATTGAAAAAACTCATAGAGCTCTGTCTCTCATTTTCACCCCTCTTTGGAAAGGGAGGTAGTTTTTCCTTCTGCTTGTTGCTGTAGTTACTCTTACACCGTTGACCTTTGCTGATAACTTCTATTTTTCATGGTAACCGAGCTAAAGAACAGGCTTGAAGTTGAAACAAACCAGCTTGAGTTTTCTGCATGTTTACTGCTTGTTGTCGTAGCACACTAAAGACTGTGCCTCAATATTCAAATGTACAAGTCTTTGTGCAGTTGTGGTGTCTCTTTAGTACTTGTGCTTACTTTGTGTATTCCTATGTGCATGTATGCCTTTCCTGATACACTGTTTTATGTAGAAATGGTTCTTATGTAGTGACAAACATTTTCATATGTGGTGTCACTTTCTATTTCTAAAAGCCTCTTTGGTTTAGAAGAATGACTCAAATGGAAGACTACAACATAAACGTGTAACTGGGTGTTTGCCAGTTGTCAATTGTTAGTGTTTCTGCACAAGTAACTGCAAGTTTTAAAATGGCCAGGTTTAAAAATAATTTTATATATGCAAAGGGTTCACAAAGCAAGGTTTATTCTTAAGAGTTTGTGAAGTCAATGTTTTTAAACAATGAAACCTATGAACTCTTTTTTGCCATATTGAGAATTAATTAATAACAACTTGTGCAGGTTGAGGCTGTGTAGCTTCCCCTTCATAAGTATTTCTAACCTGGAGTTACGTTCACCCTTAAGGAAGGAAGTCATGTAATGGAGTGGATATGTGCATCATGTGTGGGTTTTGATGATTTAGCTCCTGTTTACTTCTTCATACTTTCATGAGTGTAGTCACAGTTTTGCAAATATTCCTGTATTGTTTAAATAGTTGTATTTTGAAAAGAGATGTATGTGGTTTTGAGTCCTGATCTCAAATATTGCGTAGAAAAAAAATATTTAGTGTATTCTTTCTAGGGACTTTTAGCAAGGGACAAAATGAAACAGCCCATTACTTAGAGTTCTCTTTTAAAGACTTGTACCACTTCAACCATTTATTCTTACCTTTTTGGGTTCACAATTAGTAATATACATTAATTATCAAAATGGTCAGAATTAATATTTTGCTCAGTGTTTTCACATTTCTTTTTTTCACCCTAGCTGAAGGACACAAAGTCAGCAGATCAGAAAACAACGTTGCTCCATTTTCTCGTAGAAGTCTGTGAAGAAAGCTATCAGGATGTCCTGGGTTTTGTTGAGGATTTTCAGCATTTAGATAAAGCTAGTAAAGGTTTGTATAGCTACCTAAAAGTTTTGATTTTGATATATTACAGTGTCTTATACATGAGATAATGCTTATTTTTTGCTAATAATATTTAAAAAATAAACATTAATAGCCTATATCATCGATCAGTAATTTCAGCTGCTGAGAGTGGTCTTGAAGATACTTATTGTTTGATCCTCTAATATTTACTACAGGATTTGCCATTACATTTCTTCAATGTAATGTAATTTCTTTAAACAGCTGTCAAATGCTTCAAGCCCTCCACCTAACTGTGTGTGTTGGTAACCGAAAGAGTTTCTGCTGTATATAAAGTTAGTGTTTTATAAACTATTTTCAGCAGTAACTGGCCACTGATTTTTTTTTCATGCTTGTATGTTACTGTCTGTATTGTGATTGAATTTTTTATATCAGAAAAATTAATATGTTCCTTATTAGAAGCCATTAGTTTCAGTGTAGACCGTCATCTTGTATGACACTGCTGAATGTCTTCTGGAAAACTCCTGAGATATAAAACACTAACCATTCCAAGTTAGTCCAGGCTTTCTGTTCTTTTTTAGGTGTCTGTTATTGACTAGATGAATATTTCATCTCACTCAGTATGTTGTAGGATAGAAATCAATGACCATGTTTTAAAATTTGTATATTGAATATACTTCAGTGTATTATGATATGTATTTTGCATTTTAGTTTTCCTGTATGAAAAAGACAAAGGCTTAGGATATCTTTATCAGATTAGTGTATCAGCGTGCTTGTTTATACTTGTTTCCTTACCTGAGAAACTCCATTCTGTTTTGAAAGCCTCCTGCTCCGCTGGAGTGTTGGAAAACCCAGCAGATCTCAAAGTCTGTAGCTCATGGGATTTTTAAAAATCATTTAGTACTTCAGCAAAAGTACATTTTTATGAAGCAAGTTGATTTAATATGCACCAACTTTTGCACAATAAATGTTTAATGAAGTGGCTATTTTTGCTTGAGCTTACCAAAAGGTCAGTTAAAAAAATAGCCTGTGAATCTGTGGTTGTGATCAGTCATATCCAACATGATGGACTCACTCGGCCTCATGTAACTCACCGATATGCTGATGAAGTCTTAACAAGTTGACCAAGAATAATTTCTATTGAGGCTTCTACAGGGAGCTGGGAAATTATAGCAGACATTAGAGCAGATATTACAAGGGAGAGTGATAGTGGGAAAGTCAATAAAAATCTCATATCTAGTCAAATATGCATATTCCAGAAAAAATTTCTGGTTGTTGGAGAACAGAACTTTGGTATTGAGGGCTTAGAGCATTTCCTCCATTCCAAGAGATACTATACTTAGGGTTTGTAATGAATAATTAGTCCTGAGTTGCCTTTGTAGGAGACAATTCAGACTTCCAGTACATCTTGAAAAACACTGGATCCAAATGTTACATCTAAGGGTTAGAGACTGCTTGATAGTACAGAAGAGAGGAAATCTACCTGAGTATTTCCTGTCATCTGATGAAATATATGTTGTTTTGCTCATCAAAGTTGTTGGGTGAGAAGATAGCATCAATTGCATACTGGTTTGTATCATGCTAATATAATGTTCAGTTTTCCTGTGAACCACATAAGTTGTATTTCGTTCTAGTTCTTGTTTCTACATCCTTTTCTCTACCTTTTGTCCTAGCAAAGGTTAGGACCCTGTATAGGTGGTGGAATGCCATTCCCTTCATGATTTTACTGAACTTTATTCTCTGAAGAAATTTTTAAAAATAACATTTTAGATGTGACATAAAAGTATTATTTGTGCCCTTTAAATTATAAATTAAAATTAATGTGGCAAAAAGATGTCTAAGTGCCATTTGAACGCTGTTAACACAGAACTTGAAGTTGAACATAGTTTATAAAATTGGAACTGTACTATGCATTTGTTGGCTTTGGCTTGATCACCATCAAGTGATTGTTGAGTCTTCTACAGGTTTCTTAAAACAAATTACTTAAAGATGTCTTTTTTTTGAATTCTTCCTTGACACATCTATCCTTGTATCAGCCAGCCCATTTGTAGCATGCCTTATATCTTTTTTATTTCGTACTTTCTCATTTCTAAAACTTCTCCAGTTATTTCTTATTCAAAATGTTGAACATTAGGACATTACAATGTTCAGCAACACATTTTCTTTATATCCTTTTCAGAAGAAACATTCTTCCCCCTTTCATTTCGTTAAATTTTGTCCAGTGATTGTACAGTAAGCTGTTAACATAGCTTGCAAGACTTCAAGAGCAGTGACAAGCTCTGTTAGTTGTGAAGCTAACATGTATTTTGTAGTATTTTATAAATGATTGAATACTCACAGTATGTAATTAATTGTTGCATACGAAAAAGTATTTTTAAAAATGTAACTTTGACAGGCAAGCAGCAAGGGATATGTGACCTGTTCAACTGTAGTTTACTTCAGGGTATTTGGTTTGGTTTTTTTAAATTATGTGCTAAAGTTTTCGTTTCCACTTATATAATACTAGAAGTAGATTTAATTCATTGTTACTGTACATGAATTAAAGATACCTTTTTACTTTGAAGTATAACAAATCCTGTTTTTTAAATACTCTTAGATCAGCAGGAGGAACTTTTATTGCAGCTAGTGAGCTTACTGATATGACAGTTCCTAAAGATTCATATAATTAAAGCTGTCTCTTCTTTTAAACATAGTGACTTTCCTGCTTTTCTTTTAGTAGTACAGACAAGAAATATTTTGGTAATTTAGTACAATTTACTAATTTCTTATTTTATGGTATTCTAAAGATTTATATTGCATTTATCCAGGCTGCTGTTTTGCTTGATTGACTCTAATTTACACAGACCTTACAGGTAATAGCGTATAGAGTCTTTCATATTGTAATAACACTATAAAACTGCAGATTTTCCTTCCTCTAAAAGACATTAACTCATTGCTGCTTTACAAGTAATGTATTAATTTTCTCATTTTAGAAGCTTTATTCAGTGTTTTTCAAAGATAATTTATTTCCTTTAAAAAAAAAGCACAACCCCCCCCCTCAAAAACTAGGAACCAAATTGTAAATGTGAAGTTTAATCTATATTCATGAAAAAAAGAGCACGTTCACCTACAATATTTAAAAACATTAGGACAGCAAGAGAGCAAAATATTAATATATATGCTATAAGAAATCTATATGTCATAAAGCTTTCTTCCTATTAGAGAATTTCTAAAAGTCCATGGCAAATTTCTCAGTACTATTAAATAACCTTCTTCTGTTGTGCATTGCTTCGGCCTTTGTTTTGATTTAGGTCACAAATTCACAGGGTGTATTTTCAGGCACTCAGAATTGTTGTTTTTGTTTGGGTGCTTTTTTTCTGTGATTTCAGAAAGCATTGCAAACTTCATGAGTTACTCCATACTCTCTTTTACTCTATCAGCAGCAAAATCAGTAGATGGTTTCACTATCTTGCAGATTACACAGATTGCCAAGTTCCTATAGGAGATTTATAGTATTAAATAGACTCATTGCTGCAGGTAAAAGCAGGGATTAGGAGAATGAAGAACCACCCACTGTAGGAGATGACTCTGTTCAAGACCATTTAAGGAAATATGAAAGGTGCACCAATCCATGGGACCTGATGAGATACATCCACAGTTTCTGAAGGAACAGGCTGAGCCACTATCCATCATATTTGAGAAGTCATGGCAGTCCAGTGAAGTTCCCACTGACTGGAAAAGGCGAAACATTAACTCCCGTCTTTATCAAGGGAAATAAGGAAGACCCAGGGAACCACAGGCTGGTCCCTCTCACCTCAGTGCCTGGTGAGATCATGGACTAGATCCTTCTGGAAGCTATGCTAAGGCACATGGGAAATAATGAGGTGATGGGTTGCAGTCAATGTGGCTTCACTAAAGGCAAATCACGCCTGACAAATTTGGTGGCCTTCTACAGTGGTGTTACAGCAGTGGTGGATGATGAAAGGGCAGCAGATGTCATCTTCCTGGACTTGTGCAAAGCATTTGACACTGTCTGCATGACATTCTTGTCTCTAAATTGGAGATACATGGATTTGATGAATGGACCACTTGGTGGATAAAAAATTGGCTCAATGATCACACTCAAAGAGTTAAAATCAACGGCTCAATATCGAAGTGGAGACCAGTGACTTGTGTATCTTGCTATCTATATACCTCAGGGAGTTAGATCTTACGGTGATTGTGTAGAAGACTGATAAATCTGGCCACTTTTAAACTTTTATTTTAAACTTTACTAGGCTTCTACTCGTTATCATTTCATGCTAATGTTTCATTCTGAATCATTATTAATCACTCTCACTGCATATTCAAAGCAGTTAAGTATTAACAATCATACACTAAATTAGCTGTGAATATACAACACTGCAGTCAGCACAGTACTTCATGTTCTGGGTTCCCAAGGCTCCAAGTGATGAGGCTCAAGAGCTCTTCAGTGAGGGAAGCTGCAATTGATGCAAAGTCTTCTTTCTGTTCCCTCCTCGCAATTTGATTTCTTCTTTTATAAGATGATTTTGTCTCTTGGTAGCTCTTAGTCCACCACTGTACCATATCACTGCGTACTGTGCAGCATTCTGGGGAATACTGATCCCTGTCCTGTGGCAGGTTGTTGCTTGACTTTTCTCTCCTTGCCTTAGCAGCTGCTTCTTTGTTTCAATAGCAATCCAGTGATGAGTAACTGCCCATCAGTGAATAGTTTGTTATTCAGGTGGTTCTGTTTTCAGCTGTTTCCCATATTTCCATGTTCTGAGTTTAAACTGTACATCAGAAAAAGAGACATGTTGGTGTCAAACTGCATTTCAACCAGGAATGCTTTCCTCTGGAATATTTCTTTATTAGTGCTCTAAATCCACCTGAAAGTACAGGTGGGGTTTTTTATTGCTTTTTAAGCTTTTGTTTTTGCTATACTTTGTCATTAAACTTTACTTTTAAGTGCTGCATCGATAGTATGCTGGCAATTTTAGAGAATTATTCAGTGAACTCCATCAGTCCAGTATGAAGTTCATATGGCAAAAGCAATAGTATATTTCCAGATTTTTTTCAAATAATATGGTATAGTTTCCTGTATCAGGCTAGAGGGTAGCTTGTCATGCTCACTCTCTCCCCTCAAAAAAAAAGGAACCAGAATAATGCAAAGGAAGAAAAACACTTGTAGGCAAGAGGAATGGCCACGAAGTTGCTAAGAGGACTGGAGCATCTCTCTTAGGAGAACAGGCTGAGGAAGTTGGGACTGTTCAGCCTGGAGAAGAGAAGACTGCGTGGGGACCTCAGAGCAACTTTTCAATATCTGAAGGGCTCACAAGGGCACCAGAGAGGGACTCTGTGTTAGGAACTGCAATGTTAGGACATGTTTAGGTTAGATATTAGAAAAACATTTTGTGAAGAGGACTGGAGCATCTCTCTTAGGAGAACAGGCTGAGGAAGTTGGGACTGTTCAGCCTGGAGAAGAGAAGACTGCGTGGGGACCTCAGAGCAACTTTTCAATATCTGAAGGGCTCACAAGGGCACCAGAGAGGGACTCTGTGTTAGGAACTGCAATGTTAGGACATGTTTAGGTTAGATATTAGAAAAACATTTTGTGAGGGTGGTGTGGTGAGACACTGGAACAGCTTGCCCAGGGACATGGTGGTGTTCAAGACCAGGCTGGACGAGGCCTTGGGCAACCTGATCTAGTGAGGAGGTGTCCCAGCCCATGGCAGGGAGGGTTGGGACTAGATGATCTGTAAGGTCCATTCCAACCCTTAAATTCTATGATTCTGTGATAAGGAGATTGCAACATCCAAGCAAATTGTCATACAGGGTGCGCAGCACATAGGTGTTCTGAAATATCATCTGAAAAATCTGATGCAAAAATGTAGTAGGTTTACAGCAGTAGAAATGAGAGAGCACAGAAGAAGTATTGCTTCACTTTGGAGAGTTATTTTTAGTATTTAAGATAAAACATGTATAGTCTCAAAACTAGATGAAATATGCTTTTAATTTTAAGGAAGAATAATGATTAGGGGATGGAGGAACGGAGAGGAAAAGGTCTCCAGAAATTTGTTAAAGAAGAAAACACAAAAGGATACTATATTCTCATATTGTAACTACCAGTTTCATTTTCTGCACCCTGAGGTAACAGAGATAAAACTAAAAGTTAAGTAAGTACATTTTTTGCCAAGTTTTGTGGTGGCTATAGTAGTGTTGTGTGACTACACACAATAGGAAATATTTCCTAAATAGGAATATTTAGGAAACTGAGGAGAAAAGAATGATTTGGTCAATTCCACATCTCGTTATCTGACTTTACTGATATGAATTTTATAGAGGAAAGACTAATCAAACATGGAGGTTAATGAGAGCAGCATAAAATGAATTTATTCGTAGTAGACTAATCTGCTATCTTTGAGTTTTAATTTATTTTCTTTTTTTTCAATCCTGTGGAATCTATGCTGACTTCAGCATAGAGCCCTTGAGATTATGTACAATGAGACAATATTCATTAGAATAAAACACAGAAGAAACAAAGTACTGTCTTAAAGGAATATGGGCCAAAAAAATTATAAAATTGTGGTAATGCACCAAGGAGTCTACCTGACACAGGGTTAGACAGTTTTCCATGTGAGAGGGTTATTGGGTTGTCATCACTGAATGATTCTGGGGAAGAAGAATGAAAGAAATGAAAATCAATAACATGAAGTACAAGATCGTGCATGTTGATACTATATAAAGAGCTTTGGTCAAGAAAAAAAGATATTTTATTGTAAGTTAATGAGATAAGGTATTTCCGGGAGAATTGTAGAAATAGTAATGCAAACTTTAAAAGAGCTGGTGAGTCATCACCTGAAATACTATGCAGAAATATTTTAAAACAGAAGCAGGTGAAGAGGCTTCTTGAATAATTATGGTGTTAGAAAACCCGATTCAAGAGAGGAAGCTTTAAGAACAAAGCTTTTTTATCCATGAAAAGCAGACGGTGAGGAAATCTAATTATTGCCTATAAAAATATCAGGAGTGATTTAAAAAAATTAATATGAGAGTTTAGAGGATATTGTCCAGGCACACATGCAGTGCATTCAATCATGTACATTCAAAACTGCAGTTTTTGACTTTGTTTCCAAGCTAGGATATGAATTGTGTACTTCAGTTTGGCTTGAGTTTACTTCTGAATCCTCCCAGGATTGAGGGTGAAAGTTAGGGAGTTTTTTTCTTCTTCTGCCATTCTTCTATGTCCCTTCAGATTTTATGCAATGTCTTCCAGAGGGATACAAGGGAAGGTTGGCAGGTATTTCATGGGATCTTTTTGTGGAAGAGCTGGTTATACTTACAAGTTTGATTTTTTTTCATCTATTTTCACTAAATTGGAAGCTGCAAAAACTATAGTACCAAACTTAACAGCAGCATATTGTGAACTAGCCTCTGCTTGAGGCTGTCATTAGATATATAACCTTTAAAGGAAAATATATCTAATAGTTGTGCACTGCTGAAATCAAAGGAATGCTCAGTTCTTAAGTTCAAGAACAACCTAAGATCATGACAGAGGGAAGAGAAACCTCTTCAAAACCAGATAGAGATGTAAAGATTCTTGATCAAATATGTAACTGTTCGATGTCAACTGAAGTCCTGAAATAAAAACTTGGATTTGCTGGAAGCAAGAATTCAAAAATCTCTTGTATAGAACCTGTTAATCAGCTCTAGGCCCTGAGTTGTTTCGTTGAGTTTATCATCTGGGTGAAAAAAGAGTAGCTGTTACTCAGCTGCTACCTGCAATTTATGTAGAGGGTTTTTCATGGGTTTAGTTTTTGTATTATTTTTAAACCTGTATACTTGTTAAGTCTCATCATTTTGACATTATGTAAGTATGTCACACTAATTTATTTTGTGAACTCTTTATGCAAGACAAACGGTATTGAGAGTCTAATCAATAGTTATATTAGACATAAGTTGTTGTATTCTGTGTTTCTTAGCAGCTTTCTAAGTAAATCAGTGTCTTAAAACTGTGTCTGCTTATCTGTCAAAGGCTTCTTATGAAAGCAGAAGTATTAAAATCAGATTTGTTTCTGGAACTTGTGAAGACTGAAGTGCATTTTAGTTAACATTATCAGGTTCAAGTTTTAGCTCTGCTTCCCAAATAAAGCAGTTACTTAACTACTATAGTCAACTGACCTACCTGATGATGATTTGGGCTTAGCAATTGCTGTGTGAAAATCTGCAAGTCTTAACATACAGTTGGAAAATAGTGTTTTTCAGTAACCAGAGGATTTTTAAAATGGTGATGATAAAGCAAAAGAAGAGTTGTAAATTATAGTATGAAGATCCTTTTTTATTCCCACTTTCTTTTTCAAGAAGTTGTCTCCAGATTGTTTGGGCTTTTAATTTTTTTTCCCCTTCTTTTAGGTTACGTTAGCAATTTAACAGACTGCCACGTATCATTTTATAGTTGTGGTAACCTTTCTGTTATGAATGGGATTGTAGTTGCTATGCAACGTTTTACTCTAGTCGTTTGGGGAGTCTGTCAGGCTTTTATGAGAGAAGGATGTGTTCAGTGTGTGTATTTTATATTTTCCATCACATAACCCTAGTCAGTAGATGTAATCAAGTGATCCACTACAGCCCCTAGTAGCATCGCAGGGGCACAGACTTTCTCCAGGATTTTTTTTTTACATGAAGTTGCACTTGAAAGTAGCTATACCCTTACAGATACAGTATATTATGAATGAAAGAAGTCATTAAAAAGAAAAAGTCGTAGAATTTAAGGGTTGGAGTGGACCTTACAGATCATCTAGCCCCAACCCCCCCTGCCATGGGCAGGGACACCTCCTCACTAGATCAGGTTGCTCAAGGCCTCATCCAGCCTGGCCTTGAAGACTGCCAGAGTTGGGGCAGCCACTATGTCCCTTGGCAACCTGTTCCATGAGCAATGTCTCACTACCCTTAGAGTAAAAAACGTTTTTCTAATATCTAACCTAAACTTCCCCTCCTTCAATTTGAACCCATTCCCCCTTGTCCTATCATTGCAGTTCCTAACAAAGAGTCCCTCTCTGGTTCCCTTGTAGGCCCCTTCAGATATTGAAAAGTTGCTATGAGGTCTCCACTCAGTCTTCTCTTCTCCAGGCTGACCTACCTCTCTCAGCCTTTCCTCTTAGGAGAGGTGCTCCAGCCCTCTGAATGTCTTCCTGGCCTACCTCTGGACTCACTCCAACGGGTCCACATCTTTCTTATGCTGGGGCCCCAGAGCTGGAGGCAGTATTCCAGATGGGGTCTCGCAAGGGCAGAGTAGAGGGGAAGAATAGCCTCTTTTGACCTTTTGATGCAGCCCA
>NW_008680893.1:83151-120869 GCF_000695815.1 Acanthisitta chloris | reverse complement strand
CCCCGTTTCTTTTAATCTATTTTTATTGGTTTTAATTGAGACATATGAGCAGCTACTGCTTGAAAATTGCGGTCCTGTTTGTGGAGAGTAAATCGTTTTCCATTGCATATTAAGTATGCCTTTTAATGAGGCATATGACATCAACCAAATCACATATCATCATATAGCTCCATAATATTTATTAATATGGTATTTATTCATTGCTATCAACTTTTTCAAAAACCTTCTTAAAATATTCCCCCCTCTCAGCTAATCAGGGTATGCTACAAACTCACAAAAAGCCAAATAATTTATTAATATATGCTTATACTCAATTAGAGCATGTTGTACCAGAGGAACGTAAGAAATCTTTTGCATTTTAAAAGATCCTGTAAATTTACGTGATAAATTATTGCATCAAACTGAGGTGTCTCACACAGCTGTGTTTTTTTTCTGTCATAAAACATTAATAAATTTAACTTGAAATCATTCAACAAGAGAAGTCCAGCACTTAGCACTTGTTTTTGTGGTCTGCGTTGCTCGTCACCAAGTTGCTATGGCATAAAGGAGCAGGGTGTGTTCTACTTGCCTGCTTGTGTATTTCTTGGCTACATGCAAGAGAAAAGTTTACAAAGTAGTGCTCTAGAGAATATAAACACAACAGCAGTCTATCCGTTTGAGGGCTCCAATTTGCAATTATCTTGTAAATAATACTGTTTCAATTACCTACTACCTTCAGAAAGAAATTTTGAAAACTTGGAGTCCATCATACGCACTTAATGCACTCAGTAAAGAAGGATTACCTGCACCCTGTGCTCTGGTGCCAAGTTTCTACAGAACATGCTGCAGGATCCTTAGTGACAAATGTCCGTGATTAGGGTCTGTGAAAGAATATATAGAATTTTAGGTACTAAAGTTGGAACACTAATAAAGAAAACTTATTAATCTGCTGGTTTAAAATTAATTCAACGAGTATTTCACAACTCTAAAAATACCCGTGGGAAGTAGTATAAACTGAAAATAACTCAGAAAAAAAAAAAAGAAAGAGCTTTTATTGTACAAAGATTCCCCTGCTTTTGAACTCTGGATATGTTGCTTTACTGCCCACCTATGCTTTTCCTTTTACTTTGCATTTCAAAGTAGTGTCAAAATAAGCTCTATAAACTGTAACACTAAGCTGAGGTTTCAGCGCAGCTGCAAGACCCCATGACTGAGTGTCTCAGGTGAGCCTTCACAGCATGGTTGTCCTTGGACTTTCTGCACCTTGGCTACTGAGGGTTCAGCCCCCCCACATGTCAGAGATGAGCTCACAGGATGCACCCCTGGTTTCTAAGATATTATTAGATAAAGTGTATTTATTTTTATGACACTGAAGCTGTAGCTGAAAAAAATATCCTAGAAAATTTGACCATCTTTGTCACTTCTGTTAGCTGTTAAATTTGCCTAAGGGCTTCCCAGATGTAAGCACACCATATATAGCCAAGATGATCTCAGGTTGAAGTAGATAATATATTAGCACATGCATATGTTAGAGAAAAAAAATCCTCAAATGGTTATTTTCCAGTATGATTACACCAGGGTCAAAAAATATATGGTTTTGTCTCTAACATAACCTAATTAATTTCTGATGTTGTGGCAAAAGTCATCTATGTATATAATGCAGAACGTATTTTAGAAATACTATTTTCTTTTTTTTAAGATTCAAAGTAAGCTGAGATCACCTTGGCTTTGCATTTGCCTTGTTTTAAGATGCATATCGATACTTTATAAATCAAGGCCCAGTTGCCTGCTACAATTGTGTAACATAAATGTATTTAACCTTGAGTCATGCAAAATGAGCCTCTAAAGCAAGTATACACGCTAAAATCAATGATCCTAGAAAACACATAGGATAATGTCTTGTATTGAGAAGTATGTGTCAAGGCTGGCAAAGAACTGTTTAGGGAAACCTATGGTATGGGAATAAACCTTGCAGTAGCACTGCTGAATAATACTCTTTACAGAAAATATCCATTGACTAACAAGATCTTCGGCTGAGCAGAGGCCAGAGGTTCAAAACTGCACAGTACAGCTCCTTGGTATAATACAGGTCTTTACAACAAAGAGGTGAAGATAAATTAAGAGACTCTTGGGGTTTGGTATGTTTTTGTTGTGGTTTGGGTTTTTTTAACTAGGAAACATTACTTGATTTATTTTTTTAATGAGGTGCCTAAGGGAATAAGAAGCAAATCTGGCATCAGTAGTCGCACATCTCTCAACATCTTGATTTATTTCTCCTCTCACTGAACAACATAGTACTTAACTGCCCTGTGGGATACCTTGGAGGATCAAGTCACCATGACCATGCCGGCTATCACAGAGAACAGTGCTGCCAGAAGAGTGGGGATGTACAAGTGAGCACCATGCAGCTGGATGACTGGACAAGTGTTGCACAACACATGCTTTTTGTTGAGAACCACTGAATTTCCAGCCATGTCTTTGTTGATGTTGATTCTGCATCCTTGGCCTACTGTGCTTTTCATGCCTATGTTTATGTCACTGCTGTTCCCAGAGCATGTACAGTCATCCTCTGGATGCTCTGTGGTTGTGTCTTTACAGCTAAGATCATTAAGAAATCAACTCATGTATCTCTGTTGAGCATTCCTTGGGCAACTGTACTTCCTCGTCTGTAGTGTCATTCATCACATGGAATCAGGAGTCACATAGTTTCATTCAGAAGATCAGATTATTAAGGTCATCTTTTACTTTTTGCTCCTGTCCTTTTTACTTCTCTGGAACAGCAGATCCTCATGTCTGTTATAGTTAGGAACTTCTAATTATAAGCCTTAATTTATTTCTGAGTGCTTTATTCCCATTCATCTTGGCTGACAATACTAGCCTTGACTTGAGCTAGCTCACCATTCTTCTGTGGTTTAATATCTCTATAATGTCACCTCTATACCTTTGCTATTCTAAACCTGTGCTTTGCTAGTATTGTTTTATAAATTGGGTCCTCTTCTCTTCTGCATATCCAAGCTGCATTTCCATCAATATAGGCAAAATTGTATACCACTTTTGGATAAGGTGCTAAATACAGCCAGTTAGAAAGGGCTTAGAAGTGGTGGGAATGCCCTGGACTGGAAGCCAGTGTCCACTTCGCTGCTTTCACTGCTCCATCTCATTGCTGCCTAATAGGTTACCACCTGGCCAAATAGCACTGACAAGTATAGCTTCTTTTCTTTCCAAGTGATAACAGCCAACTCGTGGCAGAAATTCCTGTATTGAGCTGCTATATGTATTATCCTATTTTTCCTTGCTGTAATTCTCACTTTTTCCCTTACTGTGACCTTTCGGTCACTCCATGCTTCTTTTTTTCTTCATCCAATCACCGGATACTCTTCAGTCAGCACTGGCAGTACCTCTGAACTTCGCCTCACCAACAGCCTCAGCTGGCAGATCCCTCCTTTTTGCCAAGGCCTAGCGACCACTGCTCCTTGAGGAATTTCACCAGCAGTATGCATCTAGCTCAATAGTTTGTCAGCACAACACACCTCATTGTCTCCCCTTTGGCCAATGCCTTACTCTATTTACATTCTTGTGCCTTTTCAGTTTAATGAACAATTCCCTATGTATCACTGTGCCAAAAGCTTTACTGAGTGCCAAATAGAACAAGTCTGCAGAATTGCCCTTGTCAAGAAAATTGTCTAAAAAAAGGTATCAAGTTAGACACAATGTACTCAAGCTGCCTTACATACAACTTTCATCATGTAAATCAGTGCAAACCACACTCCATAAACTCAGGTGATCCTTGTAGTGCAAGCAAAATTAAAATCATATTATGGCTGATAATCAGGGTTACACTAAAGCCACCAACTAAGCACAGCTGAAACAATGAAACACAATTTGCGCAGTTCTCTTAATACATCTTGTTTATTCATGTTTCATAATGGTTTCCGAGAATGTCCAACAAGGTTGACAGCAGTTCAAAATTGTCCAAATTGATAATTTCAGACATCATTGGATATAACATCTGACAGTTTGTTTGTGAGAAAAGCATACACAAGCAGAAAAGTATGTACAGCTGGAGCCTTGTCTACATAAAACTGGCCTAGTCAAAACTGAAATTCCAGTTCTAGGCCACTTATTTGGTAACACAGTAGTCTGAGTTTTGTAACACTTTGATTTCATATAAAGGGGAACACTTCCAAAACAATTAATCCTTTCAAGACATTTGTAAGCTTTATATCATTATTTTCAAATTTCCAATTTTTTCAATGGATGCAGCAGCAATTGTGGATCTAACAATGAGGTAACTAGTAATGAAGTTGTCTTTCTTAATGTGTTATGACAAAAATATATACATTGTCTTTCTCCCCCAGCATCTGTTAATGCCCAGCAGAAATATAAATTGAGTGTATGCTCCCTCTAACAGCTGCTCTTCCTTTTTAAAAACACATTTTCCGTAGTTCATTTTCAGTGTTATGATTTTGCATATTCTTTTATCTTGCTTGTTTTTAGCTTCCACCTCTTTCTGTACTGGGAACAGACTCTTAAAGATGCCCCACCTCAGCCTGGACAGGGAAGTCTGAGCAGGACAGGTGAGAGGAAACTGCTTGAGGAGAGACTTGAGTGGCTTGAATGGGTCATTGGATTGTAAAGCTGGAAAAGTGGAAATATGTGGCAGCCCATGGGCCCCTTGCCCACTCAGAAGAATTGCTGTCCTCAGCCAGGCTATGTTGCTGAAATACAACCAGCATAGGGACTAGCTTTGCATTGAACCTGACGGTTTCATGACAGGATCCAGGGTTTTCTTTCTTCTGTATATGTGAGTTGTTGGGGTTTTTAATCCTATACTTTTTATTTTCCATGATAGTTTTACACTACTCCTTGTTTATTGAACTACAGAAATCTGCCAATGGGACCATTTTCTCATGAACAGATCATATCCCTGCAGAGACAGCAGATCCAGTCCATAATTATTGTTCAGGGTCAAAAGAAGAGACAATGAAAAAGAAGCAGAGTGAAGAGAAGGATTGTGCAGTCTTTCTTGAGGAAAGGTATTCTGACTGTTTTACACAGCAACTACAAGCATTTGCAGTTTTGACGATGGAAATTCTTGCAGTCAAAAGTAGTTAGAAACTGGAAAGCCATTTTGGTAGGTATACTTTTCAAGGGGTTGGACTTCCATATTCTCTCAGGGAGTATGTTCCAGAATGTCTTCAGTACTTGTAAATATTTTAAGTTAGATGGGGAAAATAAAGAAAAGTGACTTTGTTATTTGACTTGAAGACAAATTTAAATCTGGGTAATATGTGAAATACTAGCAATTTGAACTTCTAGGAACTTTTCAGAGTTAATAAAAGCTCTAATAAGATATATATCAACTCCCTTAGACTGCACAGAACATTGAAGCGTACAAAATAAAGAAGACAAGTTTAATGAGGTAGGAGTGCTCTCAGTGCCAATGCAGAAAGGCAAAAAAGGAGATCAGCACTGCAGTCTCAAATCATCTCCTGTTGCAAAGTGAATATGCACAGGCTACTTAGGAAATAAATGATGCGCTCAAAGCTGATAGAGGCATGCTGTTCCCAAGCATAACATTTCTTCTTAGCATGTAGTCCCATCAAGGCACTTCTCTGTTAGCCAGACTGTAAAAGGTACAGATCTGATTTGTCATTATGCAGTTGCAGCACACTTAAATATTTCTGGTGACTGCAGACTGAGAGCTCTTTAATACTACAGAATAAAAATACAGAGTTGAAAAAATAGAATGTCATCGTAGTAAAAGACAGGCTGGTAACTCTGTTATGACTCAGTAGCTCACAATAAATTATTTAAACCACTTGAGTTCAAGAATGACCTTTCAGCCATTGCAAGGCAGGAAAAATATTTTCCTTTCTTAACCTCCACAATTCAAACCACACTTCTTCCATCAAAATCAGAGGACCAGGACTTGGGAGTTTGGTCATTAATCTTAGACTGTGAAGTCCTGAAATGCCATCAATCAGGCACAGATGGTGACATGATAACATAGGGACTGGGAGAGGGTCTGCTGGGCAGAAACCAGAGGTAGACCATGTTGCTTGGCATAAATTTCCAAGAATTTATGACAGAATATTTTAAACTGATAAAAAATCCCTTAGATTATTCAGGTTGGTAATAATCAGTCTTGAAGCACATCTTTTAATTGATTCTAAATTGTAAAGATTAGGTAAATATTATTCCAGTGCATTGTATAGACATTCAATGCACATCAGAAGCATGTAGGTGAAACTCCATTACCTCAGACTACCTGGATAGCTGCATTCCTTTCAAGTCTGACCTACTTCATATCTTTTTAAGACTAGGTCATGCACTTGCAAGATGTGTCGAACTGTGCATTTAGGGCTCCCCTTACCTCTGGCAGGTGCCAGTGACAAGGTGCTGTCAGGGGAAGGCTGCAGGGACCTCTGTGGGGAGAGGTGGGGGCTGCCCCAATCTGGGCACAACTGGTTCCAGAGGTACACAAAGCAGGGTATGGCTGAGTCTTGCAGCTGTGCTGGGGGTGCATTGGGGAAAGCATGTTTCAGGAAGGGCCAAACACTTAACATTTATTTTAAATTGTGTGAAATAACAGTGCGAACAACAAGTTGAGAGTAGCAGGATGTGGTGGGACGTGCTCCAAGCAGCAGAAGGACACTGCTGTTGACTGAATATGATCCCTGTCCCAACCAGTTGTGCTCCCTGGGGCTGGGGGGAAGAAAGAGGGACTGGAAATGAAGGAGTGAAGTTGAGCCTGGGAATAAGGGATGAAGGATGGGAGGAAGATGTTTTAGGTTTTGCCCTTTATTTTTCACCACCCAACAGTGTTACTAATTGCCAATAAACCAAATTAATTCTTGCCAAGTTAAGTCTGTGTTGTCCATGAGAGTATTCAGTGAGTGATCTCTCTGTCCTGACCTGCAAGCCTTCCATTTTATTTTCTCTTCCCATCCTCTTTAGGAGGGGATTTAAGAGGGGGCTGCTAGATGGGTGTCTAACAGCTGTCCAGGGTTAACCCACCATGTCTCTATAGGTGAATTTGCAATGTTGCTGGGGTATCTATGTGAACAACCACTATGGCATTGTGTATGTACTGTAAGGGGAAAAGCCAGCACATCTAGTGGCTCATGTGGTGCTGTTTTGAAAAATACCTTGGAAGAATGAAGTTCAGTAGTTTTTGGGGACCAAAAGTTAGTTTTGGAATAGTCTCACACAAATGTCCATTCATCTATCCTTAGTAGCTCCACATCTGAGTTACTTATTCTGTTTAAGCCAACAAGAATTTAATTTTTGACAGGTTTAAAAAAATCAAATGGTGTTTCTGCTATAGTGAATTAAAAAGTTGTTGTTTTGTTGGGGTTTTTCGGGGTTTTTGTTTGTTGGTTATTTTCCCCAGAGATAACTTTCCCACTAATGGAAATTGATTGAGTCCAATTGTCGTATAGAGAACGCACTGAGGAAATTCTTCTGTGGAGTATCAAATGGGCTGGAGATACTTCTCAATGTTGCAACAGAGACAAAACAGCACATTACCAATTCATGCAACTCCACCTTTAGGATCATTGACCTGGAAATTTTTCAAAACGTGTGTTTGCTAGTCGCTATATTAAATAATTCAATTTCCGTTATTTTTGCTAGATACAATGAAAAAACTATAGGCATACTTTGAAAGCATAGTGACTTGCACAGAAATTGTGAGGAGGAGAAAAGGATTTAGAAGAATCAGTCTGTAAGGTGCACAAAAGCAAGTATGCACATAGCAGATCTGTGGTTATGTGATTGCAATATTAGCCAGGATTTCAGCACATCAGAGTTTTCTGTGATCACATCAGATTAGTTATCAAAACATGGAAAATCTTCACATAAGTACCTAGAACATGGTACATGAAACTATATAAATATGTTTACAAATGTGACTCATTTCTAGAGCCTTAAGATTGGTATGCACAGATCTTGAAGGGTATATAATTTTGATAACAATAGATAGCACTCGCTATTTAGCACTCATACATCTTCCATTTCCATGGTATCATAATAACATGGCAATGCTATCTGTGACTGGTGATGCTGGATGCCGAAGGGAACTCAAGTCTTACAAGCTTTAGAAAATGTTACCAGTATCTGAGAGTGATAGTGAGGAAGGGAAAAAACATGGAAAAGTTCCAATCCATGAAGGAAGTAGAGGGTGATGAGAATGTTGACACCAAGCTGAGTGATGCGGTTCACACACCTGAAGGATGGAATGCCATTCAGAGGGACCTGGACAAGCCTGAGAAGTGTGTCCATGGGAATCTCATGGGATTTAACAAGACCAAGTGCAAGGAGCTACACCTGAGTAGGGGCAATCCCCGGTATCAATCCAGGCTTGGGGATGACCAGATCAAGAACAGCACTGCTGAAAAGGACTTGGAGATACTGGTGTATGGGAATCTGGACGTTGCTGATTGCTGGAAAGCTGAAGTCTGAGTAGAAGTTTGTACTCTCCTGAAAGAGTACCACAGAATACAAGACAAATTCATACAGCTTCAAGAATTATTAATGGAGCACATTTGGCACTGCTCCTTAGTCCCTCCAAAAGCAGAGGTTCAGGGGAGGGAAATGTGCCATCTGGACACTCGCAATTCCTGTTTTCTTTCTTTCAAAGCACAGCAGTTTCCAGAACAACAGGGTGGTGGAAATCTGCTCTGGAGATGCCTCCTCTCCCCTCAGATATTTTCTGCAGGTTTCTCTGTTTTGACTGCCCCAGTCTAGGAGCATACAAGTGAGTATAAGGAGGACTGGAGCCTGTGTGGTGTGCTGTCACTGTACACCAGCTGTCTGTTATTCAAGAAATGTTGTAAAACATCTTAGGGAGTCTGTGACTAACACAGTTTCAGTAATGATCCAGAAACAGGCACTAGAGCAGGAGGAAATTAGCAGCCACCCAGCAGCACCAAAGTGAAATGGGAAGAGCCTGTGTTTAAAAGCCCACGCCTTCTCCAATCCACATAATTCACATCCATCACTCACTGTAAAAGTGCAGGCACTTAACTGTTTGATTCTCTAAGTGCGAAGCCAAAGCAAGGCAAATCTTTTCATATTCTTTGTAGTACCAACTGCTGTACTGTCCTTTTACAGCTAATTAAAACCACATGATTTTCCAATTCACTCAGTACAGAAAATGTGTATTTCTGTGCCATATCACTTCAAAAAAGCATGTCATGCTGCAGGTTAGAGAGCAGTAAGTACAGTCCTGTTTAGATCTGAAAAAAGTGGACAATAATTGTTGGCCTTCATCTTCAGGAATCTTAGCAAATTCTCATAGAAGTCTCCTGAGGTATAGTTAGTTAGGTGCTATCTCTGCAGCAAAATTCCTGCAGTCCAGCAGTGTAGGAAAAGGCAGTTTCCCTAAGATTCTTATATTCAAGTGGAAATTATTCATGTGAATAGGTTGGTCTGTATTGCTGAAGTTATTTCCAAGGGTCCCTGAAAAGTGCTTGTCCCTGGGCTGAGGCAGCCAGATGAAACACTGGTCTCTTGAAAGGTAAGATGGAAAGAGGTAGGAAAGAGAGAAAAATTTTTTTTCAGAGATCATGGGTTAATAAATTAATAAATTAATATTTGCGAGGGCTCTGAATAAAAAAAGCAACTGCAACAACCTGTAAGTGCTAAAGTTCCACTCTTCTGAATTTGCAGTGTAATTAAATTTATGGGAATTATGCAGTCAAAAGGTTCACAAATCATGTTGTTAGGGGTTTTTTTAACAACTTTCAATTCAAGGCTAATTATCAGCTTTGGAGTCAGTAGTGGATTTTTCATACTTTTTCTATGTTCATAGTCATATTCATATGCAAAAGTCATGCCCATAAAATAATATATTCTTCTGGGGCATTCCAGTAGATATTTTAATCAGTTAGGATAATTGATCAAGAAACTGACAGATTTGAGAAGCACTTCACATTTATGCAAAATAAGATTCAGGCAAAGAGTGTGGCACAGTTTATATTTTTTAAAAAATCCCAAGAACAAATGAAGATAGAGTTTTCTCTCTCTCTTCTCTTTTTTTTTAGTTTGCTGTACTTGTTATGATTTGACTGATCCTAACTTCCACCTTCCCACACATTTCACATTTGCTTATGGCGATCTTTTCTCAAATCTGGGTGCAGAACTTTTTCTTAAGCTTATTTTTGAGCAGGATAATACATATATGAGAGAAGGTTGACAATTTTCCTTTATTTTATTAATCCTGAGCATTTTAAAACTGCAAGCAATCATTATGCCGACACCAGACATGGATTTATAACACACCAGTCTTAAACATGAATCACACTAACAAATGTAGGATTCTATTGTGTATGTTTCATAAATATTTGGCTTCATTGTTGTGTGAAGCCAAGGCCTAAAATGTACATATTTATACTGATAAGCATGCGTATGTTAATAGAGATTATAGTCAGTTAAAAGGCAGGAAAGGAACAACTCCAAATTTACATATTAGTAGACAGAGACTGCTAGAAATGGAATGCTAATAGAAAAAGACAAAACATGGAACTATTGGATTAACAACTCTGATTAACTCCCATCATTATTGTGTTCAGAACTCTTATAAAAAGGAAACATAGACCATTTCAGACGCGTTTGAGGAAGCCCTCAGGAAAGCAAATCCTGAATCCTGAAGTAGTAGCAGGAGTAATGAAATTTTACAGTCAGTAGAAATATTTTTTCAAGAACTCTGTGCCTTACAGCCTTTAGTTGTGTCATTACAATATTATGGCCTTAACTGTAAATGCAAACATAATGATTTAGTGTAATACACTCTGTTATCTTTTGGCACAGCAAGAGTATTGAGTATTTGCTTGAGTGTAGAATGACTGGACACCCTCTGACTTTGTAACACATCTAAAGAACTTCTGTCAGTACAAGTTATACCACACAAGCACACTCAAATAAATATGATTTGAGAGACACAGATTAATGCTGTACATTACACACTGTGTAGTTCTATAGATGTATGAAAGTAGTTCTGAAGAACTGTGAGTCTGTTAGAGATCAAGGTGCAAAAGCCATAGAAAACATAAAGGAAGCAAGTACAAAAGGATGAGCCTATGAAAGCCATTTTTTTCATATCAACTGCTTTAACACAGTTTCCTGAGCAGATGTTCAGAGCAGGCTGTGCTCGTGGCGTTTGTTCTTGCTATGCTTCTGCTGCTACCCTTTTATTTAATGTTCTCTCATTTTGTCAGCCTATAGATGTTAAACAGTATAAAATTATACAAAAATAGTATAAAATATCCTTCAGTGAGAATATAAAATCAGTAAAATCTTAGCAAATGTGAGAAACCATTAGAAGTAGCACACATTTGACTTCATTTTAGTTATGGGAATAGGAAATTACTTGATAAGAAACCATAAAACAGGAAATGTTTCAAAAGCAAAAAATAAGCCAAAATAGAAACCACTAAGGTAGTTTAGAGACCTTATCTTTATATACATATAGTTATCTTTTTATATGAAAGATATCAACTTATTTACTCTAAAAAAATTAATTTTATGTTAATAACAACTGTTTATTCCAACATAGTGTCTCTCTGTCCTTGAGCTATGTTCAAACTGAGATTTTTTCCATCTCTGTATACCCTCAAGAACCTGTAAAATATAGCTTCTGAAGTCAGGTAAAGGTTTTCTTCCTTCATAGTCTAGTAATATTATTTTATATTTTTAGGAACTTTTCTAATTTTAAACATAAATGTCTGTTACCTGTATTTTTCTTCTCATCTATGGTTTGTATACTCACAAATTTTGTAAATTTCCTATATTATGTTTTTTCTTGTTATGTGGTTCCTTATTTACTATATTATATTTCTGAGTCAAGAATAATTTAACCATGTATTCAGCTGATGTTCAACTGTACCCATCATGTAATAAAAGCAGAGAATTCTTTGACCTTGATAGGAAAGTATTCCAGTCTTCTATCCCAGGTATAAGTAGAAGCCATGTTAGATGAGTTAACCATTTTAAAATGGGTCAGAGAGTGTCTAATATGGGACAAAAACTATTCCTTACTTTTTTTCAGAAATTCTGCTTTACTGTCTCAATGAAACTAAAGTGTCAGTAGTGATACCCTGAATCTTATGATTAAGCACTGCTCTCAAATCAGTAATAAAAGCTCTGATATGTCATTAGTTGTGCTTGTCTTTGATGTCTTGACTTGATAGTGTCCCAAAAGTAGATAGATAGATAGATAGATAGATAGATAGATAGATAGATAGACAGACAGAAAAAACCAAAATTAAACCAAAACTAAAAACCCTCAAACCCCCTTGAGTATGGCCTTGAAAAGTGCTGTCATCTTTAATATCCATATATACCAGAGAAATTGTACAAGCACAAGAGCTGGTGTGGCCAGGAATTCACATATTATTGCTCAGTCATGTAGGTGCTCATCATGGGCCAGGGAGAAGGTGATGGAGCACATTTGTTTGTTAACAAGCAGCCAAGGAATGTCAAAGCTGTCATGGAAGCATTTGAGATTCTTGGACAGCCACTACATGACTACCTGTAACAAGGTAAAAAGTGTTATGAAGGTCTACTTTTGAAAATTCAGTATCTTCCATTTCAGGTCTACACTCCTCATGCTGAAAAATTCTTTATGTGTTCAAAAAACTTGAGCATCCAATTCCATTTATGTCAAAGTCTTTCTTTTCTAAATAATGAATTTTCCTAAACGGTGACTTAAGTCAGAAAAGGCTTAACTAAAAGGCTAGTCGTCTTCACTGGAAACATTTTCTTAAAGACCACATGATTTATCTTGTTTGCAGCAAAGGTAGTATTTGATAGCAAATAAAGAAAAAATATTTAAGAAGGTATCAGCACAGACCTGTGCTATTTCTAATAAATGTCATTGCTCTAGACTAGTTAATTCACATAGAGTTATTACAAATTTATCCTTTCCTCCAGTGATTCAATCCTTCTTCACTCCTTTGTGCTTTCTTCTATTTATATCTTTTCAAAGTAAGTGCAAAGCATGAAAATAGAAAAGCAACAATCCATATCCACTTACCTGCACATGACTACACAAGGCAGGCAAAATTCAGACTCACAGTCCGCTAGGATTTTTTCTGTATGAGAAAGGTTTAGCCATGACATGAGTTTATTTAGGCTGGAATCAGCAGAAACAATAGTGAGCACAATGAGATAACAAGCAGGTGACTTTGGAGCCTCTAAAATTGCTGAGTAATACAGTGCTAAATTAAGAATCTAGCTCCTTCTTCTGTACCACTGATTTTTTGATCTGAAGAAAAGAGAATAGGTAGCAAAAACCAGGAGCTCTGGATGATATTTGGTCATATTGATAAACTACAGTTCAAATGCTATCATTGCATAAGCCAAAGTGCAAGCCAAGTAATGATGTCACAAAATTAGGCAGTCACTTGTCTGGTTTAGACTTGGAGTCAGTATCTTGACTTGACAATTAAGCCATATATACAGAAAAATTAAGTAGAAGATTGTAAGGGAATCTATCAGCCTCGGTCTGACCACCTTGTTTTGGGCAGGCACCCATCAATTCCTTATAAGCAAATTTAACTACCCTTCCTTATATCCACTTACCTCTACCTGACTGCACAAGACAGGCAGGAATCAAGCTCAAAGTCATCTAGAATTTTTTATGCATGAGAAAGGTGTAACTGCTCAGCTGTGGGCATGACATAAGAGTTTATTTAGGTTGGATTCAACAGAAGCAATAACAATCACAATGAGATAACAAGCAGATTATTTTAGAGGTGTTATAAATTACTGTACATAGTTTATTTATGTACCAAGGGTGTAAAAGCAGAGTGAAAGCAGTGAGCACTCCCTGTCTTGTCTTTCTCAAGAGCTAACCTCAGTCTCAGTGAAACCAGGAACATATTAGGGCAACCGCAATTTTGGCTCAGTGAAAGCCAAACCAGCTGCTGAAAACTACAGATATCCTCAGGAGGGATATGTGAACAACTAGCACCAAAGAACAGTCCTGCATTAATGAAATGAAACTAACACATTGCCATGTGAACCTCCAGGAAGCTGGAAAGTAAAAAAACACAAGGAATTAGCTTTGAAGCAGAAACAAATGTGTGATGAAACTGAGAAGTTAGTAACATTTCATTGGCTTCATCAGGAAATTAGGGAGTGAGGAAGGCATTTTAGAGATACTATTTGGAGATCCTGTGAACTTTGTGTTGGATAAAACTAATTCTGTTCACCAGCTTTCAGTCTTTCTTTCTTACCCTTCAACTATGACTTTGTATCCAGTTTTATATTCTTTATGGTAAAGGGCTCTATCTCAAGCTCTGCAGATCTGCAGTCTATGTCTTGCATGCATTTTGTTCCAATCTGTGCCAATTAACTCTCTGGATACTATGGAGTGTTCATCACGTCCTTATCAGATCTGTGTCATTATATGTGCTACAGTCTGAATGAATCCAGAAATAATTCCATCTTGCTGTCAGCTGAGCAGACTCTGTCGCTACCTTGCCAGTTTATGCATGAGGTAGTAGGAGCTGTGTGAGAAAGCAGTGAACAATCCCTTGGACTAATTAAAAACAAAGTGATTCAAATAAATGAATGTCATTGAAGGAATCATGTGTTGAGTTGTTGCTAAGAGGAAATTGTTTTAGCATTGTGTAGTCTTAGAAGGTTTGTTATGAATGCTTCCAAGGGTATGTTGTGCTGCTGCTAAGAGTCTACAGGGAGATGGAGGGTACCCTCAGCAGGGAGCTTGTCACATATTCCAAAACTGCTAGTTCTGTGTCTTTCAGTCCACATGGTCAGCTGAAAGCCACATCTCTGTGGGCACTGAAGACTCTTGTCGCATGATATATAGATGAGTAGGCATGTAAAGATGTTGATTGGTCAAATTTGTTCTGCACTTTTCTACTAAAACTCAATTTTAATGGGAAGATGTGTTTCTTGACTAACATTTTCTTTCAGAAAGTGCTTGCATTCCTTGAAAATCCTCAATGGAAAATGAAAAGGGAGAATTCTATTTGGAATGTCTAACTTTGTCTTTGAAGTTTTCATTTTGTCTATGGTATGGTTTTCATAGTAAATGTCTCCTTAAGCATTCTTTGCTGAAGAAATTCTAGGAAATGCTGCCTTTTATTTTTGCTGTATTCTGTATTAAATCATATTAAAATCATACAAACATTTATTCCTTTCAATATATTTAAGTTGCTCTTCAGGATCTGAGCTCTGTGTTAGTACTGCAATACACAAAAGCTTGCTTGTTTTACTGAGGATAGAGAAGATGTTATTTTATGAAATCTGAGCATGACAAAATAAACTTCCTTGTATTACTGCTATTGTGGAAGAATGTACTTCTTTGTATATATTAAGCTGAGTGCATCTGAGTATTTGAGGTCACAAACCCCTGCATATGTCTGTTATATAATGGAAACTTGGTGCCATTTGACATTAATGACTGCACTTTTTAATTAATACATTATATTGGTCTTAACAAAAGTCCTTATATTTGGTGTGAGAGTGATGGGTCCTGGGAATTTGAACACTATACTGTACTGTGGCAGCAAGAAATTAGCATTTTGGCATCTGTGGGAATACAGCTGCCAATATCAGTCACCTGATATTACTAAAGCAGCAATAACAAAAGAAAGCAATAAAGAAGAGAAAAAGAAAGTTGTTATTGTTTTATTGGCATGAAAGTAAAGCAAGCTGCAAGGAGAGAGGCCAAATGGTTGCTCACAAGTAATACAGTAGGTAGTGTGAACATCTCTGCACCAATAGCCCCATGCCAACACCAGTCCATGCAGAGGGGTGTGCATGCTGTCTAATCCAAAAACAGGGCCCAAGTCTAACCTGTCACACATATTAGTCAAAGATTAGGGGTTCTAATCACTTTTCTGAATCAAGAAAGATCAGGAAAAAAAACTTACACAATGCTGGAAAAAAATTACACCTGGACATGGGGAAGAGGAGAAAAAAGGAAGTTGTGCAGAGAAAAAGGCTCTCCTCCCAAACCCCAGCTAATACACCTCACTAGGATGATACAAAAGCTTTCAAAAGTGTATTAGCTTCATTTTGAAAGGAAACAGAAAAGCAGAAATCTTCCTGATGTAACAAAAACTTCATAATCATATGATCATTAATCAATGCATTGTTCATTTGTACAATGCATTCTGCTTTTGAGGAATACTTCTTCCAAAGGAAAATGTTAATAATATACATCTCAAAGAGCTACAGCTGGAAGTATTTCTGAGATTTCAGCTTTTCTTGTGTTTTGAGTTTTTTTGCAGGGATTGACACAGGTCCTTTCTTTTATGACGTGTGGGAAAATAAATGATTTACAGCCTGATGTGAAGAATTGGGATGATGCTTAAATTTATCTCTCAGATTTGGTTCACAAAACCAAGGATTTAAATCCTGATATCCCCAAAGAAGCAAGGTACAGCTTTCTCTCCGCTTCTTTTTTTTTTTCTGCTTTTTTAGCCCCTCCCCCACATTTATCTCTCAGATTTGGTTCACAAAAACAAGGGTTTAAATCCTGATATCCCTAAAGAAGCAAGGTACAGCTTTCTCTCTGCTTCTTTTTTTTTTTTTCTGCTTTTTTTCCCCCTCCTCCAGTGTAGAATAGGATTCCTCTTACAATTTCAGATGCTTTTAAAGTTCTAGGTCTTCCAGATACACAATACCCAAGAGGAATAGCAGTTATTGAATTTTCTCTTTAAAGCTCTATGGTTTGCTAACAGTGGGTAAAAATTGAGTCAAAAGGAAATCTATCAGGGTCTGGATCAATAAATTGCTTTTCATACTGAGGGTAACTTAATTCATGCTCAGAGAGTGTCTTTGCTCAGACAGAGTGTCTGTTGTACAGACACAGCTGAACAGATAATGTTTGTTCCACAGATTGTGCTGTGGAGGACAGAACAGTTATATGCAGGTTTTCCTCTTCACAGATGCACACTCAAACACACATGCTCACAAGCACACATGTATACACGTAATGCAAACCATATACGAGGTTATGGTATACCTGTGCTGCAATTGTATTTTACCAACACTGCACTTAAAAAATAGGATGTATAGGGAAATTGCCCTTACCTTCTCTGAAATAGAGGTGCCAGGACAGATGCATGCAGAAAGCCAGACCAGTGTCCAGGATTGATGTACCACCCAATCTGACCATTTGATAACAGGAGAAGAAAAATATTAGTTTCAACCAATCACTATTTGGTATCCTTCTGATTCTAGTAAAGCCTTTAAAAATTGCTGAGCAATACAGTGCTAAATTAAGAACCTAGCTCCTTACTTCTTCTGTACCATTAATTTTTTGATCCAAGGGAAAAAGGAATAGGAAACAAAAAGCAGGCTTTTTTGGGAACTGTGAGGCCTTGCAGTTGTGTCTGGGAAGCTCTAGATGATATTTGATTGTGACAGTTTACCCTGCTGGGTCTATATTACTAAACTACATTTCAAAAGTTAAAGTTCAGGTCAGTCATCCATGTCACAAAATTAGGCAGTCGTTTGTCTGCTTTTGACCTGGAATCAGTCTCTTGACTTGATGATTTGGCCATATATACAGAAAAATAAAGTAGAGAATTGTAAGGGAATCCATCAGCCCAGGGCTCACCATCTTGTTTCAGGCAGGCACACAAATAATTCCTTATAAGCAAATTTAGCTATACAAGACATCGTATTAGAAGCCTTGAAGTCATATATATTTTGAGTTTGAGCCATATATCTCATGATGAATGTCTATTTTTTGCACCTTTAGTGATTCAAATCTCACTTTGCTGATTTATTTATCTCTTATAGGGAGTTTCACCATCTTGTTTCAGGCAGGCACACAAATAATTCCTTATAAGCAAATTTAGCTATACAAGACATCGTATTAGAAGCCTTGAAGTCATATATATTTTGAGTTTGAGCCATATATCTCATGATGAATGTCTATTTTTTGCACCTTTAGTGATTCAAATCTCACTTTGCTGATTTATTTTTCTCTTATAGGGAGGGGTTTTTTTAATCCTGTTCTGATTAGGAGTTTTTGACATACAAATATGTACTTGGTACCTTTATTGGTACCAAGGAATCTTTATTTAAATTATCCTGAAGTATCACAGAAGTAATAATTTAAAAATAAATAATAATAAAAAAACTTATAGAATTTTATTTGTGAATAATCTCTAGATGGCGTTGTATATTAAAATCCTATTTTACAGTGACACACCCAGAAAGCCAATGCTTTCCCTATCTTTCGTATAAGTTTGAAAGACATAGAATGAACATTAAAAATGTCAACTTTTAGTCCTCTTCTAAAGAAATTTTAAGAATCTGTTGAAAACATATATTTTTTAATCATTATGTAGCAGCTCTAAGTAGTAACAGTAGGGGCCATGTCTGCTGCTTGAAAAGATATAACAGCAGTGAGAAGAAGGATAAAGAAACAAACCCAGAAAGAGTCACGTCTAAGGTGGTGGCATAAATCCAATGTCAAAGGTATGGAGACTGAAATCTAGATTGTGTGATGAGGCATGCACAAGATCTAGACAGTGTTTAAGACTGGGGATAGCTTATCTGCATTTGTGTTTTTGAAGGGCCTTCTTTCCAGGTATCTCTATGTTTGTCTCAAATCCGCCTGTCAGGTAGATTAACAGGTATTATGCTTCTTTCACACTTCAAGAAACAGAGATATTGCGTGATTTCCTGTGAACTCACTGAAATTCACAATGGGCATTATTGTGGGGATAAATATTAGTTTCAGACAATTTTTTAGGGTTCAGAGAAGGGCCACAAAGATGACCAAAGGACTGGGAAATTTGCCATTTTAAAGAAAAGACTGAGAAAACTGTTTGTTGAGTCTTGAAATAGAAGGCTTAAGGGAGAATTCATCACCACGTTTCAGTATTTACGGGGTGACTACAGTGAAGATGTGGATTCCCCAGTGCTGGACCTTTTTACGATTCAGCTAGACAGGGTGCTGGGCTGTCTTGTATAGATAATGTTTTCACCAAGTAAGGTTGAATTAGATGATCCTTGAGGTCCCTTCCAACCTGGTATTCTATGATTCTTATCATGCAGTTATTTTCTCCCTGAAAACAGTAATTTTCAAATAGGATGATTTTGATGGTAGCCTCTACATTCACATAAGTAATGCAGCAGAATGCCAAGGAGGATATGTCCTGGGTTTTGTGAATTTCACTACTACATCCTAAGCACAAAGATTATATTTTTTAAAAAAACTATGTTAATGACAAGATATGTCTTCTGCATTCTAATTCTTGCTAAAATCATTAGAAGAAGTGGTTTTAATTATAACTTAAAGATCTGCTGTAGATTAAAGATTCTACTAACAAGAATATTTAAAGATCTGCTGTAGATTAAAGATTCTGTTAACAAGAAAATGCTCAAAGCCTCCACCACACCACAAGAATCTGGGTAGTCCTGTACCTTGCTTCTTAACTTTGTTCAGTCTGGTTTTCCACAGTGCCTCAACAATCTTGTCTGCAGTAAAAGCTTCCATATAGATAGCATTTCAAATTTAATTTAAAAAAAAGTAGAAAAGTGTGTGCACATGATGCAATCTCTCACCCACTATGCACACACATTTGTTTGCTTATACTTTCACAAGAATCTGGGTAGTCCTGTACCTTGCTTCTTAACTTTGTTCAGTCTGGTTTTCCACAGTGCCTCAACAATCTTGTCTGCAGTAAAAGCTTCCATATAGATAGCATTTCAAATTTAATTTAAAAAAAAGTAGAAAAGTGTGTGCACATGATGCAATCTCTCACCCACTATGCACACACATTTGTTTGCTTATACTTTCACCCATCAGAATGCTTTACGTATAATCAGATCAGAAGTTCTGATACTGAGAGCAATAGTAGTCATAGGCCAAGAAAAGTGCAGGCTTTGCAATTAATGGAAAAAGGCACTTTTGCCTCTAAGAAGCTAAAGACAGCTGAATATAGCAAAAGCATTTCTAACAAGCACACACATTTGTTTGCTTATACTTTCACCCATCAGAATGCTTTACAAAACGTATAATCAGAAGTTCTGATACTGAGAGCAATAGTAGTCATAGGCCAAGAAAAGTGCAGGCTTTGCAATTAATGGAAAAAGGCACTTTTGCCTCTAAGAAGCTAAAGACAGCTGAATATAGCAAAAGCATTTCTAACAAGTAATTTTTATAGCAATAAGCAAAAGAGGAAGTCTAGCACACAGGAAAACTCTCAAACAGTGACAGAACCAGAAGGCTGCTGCCACACCAGCCCAAGTTTCAGGTTGCATTTTGGTAGGGTAGGATAGGTCTGTGACTGTCCCTGTGCAGGATTGCCTCTGGGCCTGCACCACCTGAGGAACACTGGGATGGAGCCATTAAGAAAAGACTGTTTATATTTAACTAATGTTCTTGCCAATTAGAGACATGATCATATCTGTCTGCTGGCAAGAACACTGGTTCCTGTATATTTCTTATCTAGGAATATTCATATTTGCTTAAATGTGTTGTAAATCTCCAAATTCCCCATAGACAGATTTAGTTTGATGTAACAAAACTGTAATTTTACCAGAAAAGGAAAACTGTCAGTGATACATTCATGTACATCTTTCAGTAATAAGCTGAGGTGTACTATTTGCCAGAGATGTTTTCCATTGGTGAAGACTTGGTAACTTTCCTAAATGTTAAACAGAAATCATGCAACCTTTGATTAGGCCTATCAGCTTTATAAAGGGACTATTGAAAGGAAATTATGCACAGGAAATGTGATCAGAGAAGTAGTGTGTGCTGTTTAAAGAAAATGTTTTCTGAAATTTGCAATTATATATGTTGCTGGAAATATTCCCAAGTAAACTTCATTTTTGTAGCTCATCCTCAAGAGGGGTCATTAACATAACCATATATTTTTACCAATTATTAAGGGAATATATGAATTTATTTTCTTAACTGAGTAAATAAGGAGTGTTTTCCTGGAAACTTCTATATTATATTGATACATTATTAGCAGAACAGTACTTAGACTAACAGGTATAAGAATAACTATTTTCTAAAATTCAAGTTTTCTCTGTTTAGCTGAACAGTATGTAGACTAACAGCTATAAGAATAACTATTTTCTAAAATTCAAGATTTTCTCTGTTTCAGACATCTTCAATACAAATAGTGGAGCTAATTAGTTAGATAGACATGTGACAAATAAGCATCACAGCCTATCTGCTATGGCTTTGGTATGTGCTGCATATCTGCTTCTGCTGCCCTGACATTATTGAAAAATTGGTTCAGTTGATTATTATGCAAGTATGCTGGGGAGACGTAGCTCTCATAAAAGGATTACCCTGGATTTGACTACTCTGCTTTCATTAAGGTCAAAGGAAATTATGACTTATGTTTCTAATAAGGCTTAGGACAGGAGCCTGCATCCCTAGCCCGGGAAATTTTCAGATGATCTCAAAGCTTTTTTTCTAGTCTACCTGAGAAGAAATCCCTTGATTTGTCGGGAGTTAAGAAGCAATAGAATTTCCTTAGTGGAAAGAATGCTCCTGAACTTTGGGTTATGTGTGTGTACAGAGTAACATCTGAGCACGTTTTTAGCTCCAGTTATGCATTGTGAATATAGGAAAATAATCTATTTGCCCTGACAGAGTATCCAGCTGCTTCCTCAGTATATGCAATCTTACTTAGCTGAGACTGGGAGCCAATTTAACTTTTATTATATTGGATAAAGCAATTGTACCTTCCCTCTTGTGGAAACCTGTTAAGTGTGATTGAGAGTGCCTATTTCTCAGCCAGAAATGTATCAAGTCACTATACTGAAGAAGGAAACCTGTCAGCCTGACAATCTTTAAAACTCTTTTTGTATTTTTTTATCAGTTTTCTATTCTATGAAGGAAATATAAAATCTCAAAGAAATCTGAGTGGAATGAAACTCACCTAAAATATGAAAAAACTGTGGTTTCATGTGTTCATGTTTCTCATCTCATCCTTAGAAGAGCTTTATTGAAGTATAAATTACTCTTTCTCCATATTGTTTAGTGAATTTGCCCTCTCTGGAATTCTTCTTCATTTAATTTGCTCTTCATTATAGTGAATTTGCCCTCTCTGGAATTCTTCATTTAATTTGCTCTTCATGATTATATATATTAATCAATCTACAGAAAATCTATCACATGTATTTTTCAAATGAATAATCTTTATAGTTGAAGTAAGTGTGTTGAATCCTCAAATTAGCAGTCAAGATACCCACTTAAATGCTCTTAAAACACAACTATATTCCACAAAATGACTGTGGAAGCCTCAACTTCCGCAGCAAAACCTGAAGAAGGAAGGAGGAGGAAGGACTATACCCACTTAAATGCTCTTAAAACACAATGGTATTCCACGAAATGACTGTGGAAGCCTCAACTTCTGCAGCAAAACCTGAAGAAGGAAAGAGGATGAAGGACTGAAGCAGCAACTGGGGTACAGCCCAGACCCAGATATGCTTGTTGGCATTTTTGATACACTGCCCTTCCAAAAGGACAATCAAACCCCACTCCTGTTAGGTGTCTGGTATTTAACTGATTGCTTTTAAGCATTAAGTCATCTAAGCAGAAATCAAACAAATTTGCATGGACACTTTCAGACAGCCAAATAATGGCTTTTCCTGCACTTAAGTCATCATTTTGGAGTTAACATTTAAAGTATTTAGAACTGAAAAACTGAGTCAAAATCAGTGCAAAGTGTGGTCCATTGTAAACTCTGCATTGGCTGTTTGTGCAGGCATTGGATTTCCTGATAAGGTTTGCAGGATGCCTTGTTTTAAAAGTACAGGAAATTAAAATGCAGCAGTGAAAAAAACATTGAAAATAAAATCTAGGCACAAGCAGGGAATTGGGAG
Source organism: Acanthisitta chloris (assembly GCF_000695815.1). Lineage (NCBI taxonomy): Eukaryota > Metazoa > Chordata > Aves > Passeriformes > Acanthisittidae > Acanthisitta > Acanthisitta chloris. Next base: position 98,045 of record NW_008680893.1, on the reverse strand, counting down.
TGTTTAAATATTTCAGACTCACTGGTGAAGAAAGATTTGCAGGAAAATTGTATAAATTTGTCAATAAAGTAGACTAGTCAGGGTGCAACCTTGACTATGTGACATGATGGGCAAACTGAACTGTATATGTGCTATATGGGAATATTCTTTGAGGTAACCTAAAGGGTGGAAGTATGGCTCATGCTAAAGCACAGTAGCTTGAGTAGGAAATTTATTCTTGCCAAACAAACTCATTCTGTTTTCAATTAAAACTAGAAATTTGTTTAGTAACAGTGTATCATATCAAGTCCGAACATCTTCAAATAATCTGGTCTTGTATGTTATTTCATTTCACTAAGCAAATAAGCTGACAGTCTTCATTGCACAACTTAAAAATTCCTTCATTGTGTTCAAATTGTATAATCCTTTTATGCATATATATTTCTTGAGCTTTTTGTGCTTTTCAGTAACCTTAAGCATGATCTGGAGAAAATATAAAGTGTCCTTATCATAAAAAAAAGCTACGCAAAAACCTTTATATGTCACTGAGGACAAACAATGGCATCCATGTATCAGAGAGTAATGTCTTTTGGCATATCTAAATAAAAAGTCAGACATCTAGGAGCCAAATAATTTTCATGCAAATTCCCATTGCTGTGTTGAAGCCACAAATGTCAACTCGGTCCTCAGACGTTTGAATTGAGGATTGCCAGGAAGGTCTGAGGACTTGACAGTCCTATGTCATCACAGTGAGGCTTCTATGGCGTGGGGGCATGCCTGATTCTACCCACGTTTTGGAAAAGGATACTGAAATATTAGAAAAGTTCAGGAAACAGCTACAAACTTGATTTGAGGTCTAGAGAGAATTAAGAGACTCAGGGTAGTTAATTATCTAACATGTGATGTGATCATGGCCTTCAGAAGTACCTTAGTGGAGAGAGGACTTCCTATAATGACTTCTTTAATTTAGTAAAATAAGGATAATGAAATCCAATGCCTGGAAATTGAATTTAGGCAAATTCAGAATAGAAATTATATGCAGTTTAGTATCAAGAGTAAAAAACACTGCACAAATTTGCCTAGAAAAATACAGGACTTTCCATCCTTTAAAGCTTTCTATCCAAATGGTAGTCTGTCTAAAAGACATATTGCAGCTTAAAAAGGAGTTATGATCTATATATATATATATAAATTTTCAGGGAACTTCTCTAGCCCTTATTATTCAGACTAGATGAAGTTCTGCAATAAAAATTGAAAAAGGTGGGAAAAAGTCTTTTAAATTCACCTTGTCATTTGTGCTGTATTTGCCCTTATATGTGTAGGTGAACAGAAGGGAAGTGTATGCACATGCGCTGTGTTACTCTGGATTAATATATATATATCGGCTGCACAGGAAGCACCAAGTGCAAAAAATACATATATTGGTGTTGTTGTTGTTGCTTTGACCTTCCATGTTTTAAAAATAAAAACATTCATATACAAAGAGGTGTTTTGGGATGATTAGCCTACACCCACATCTTGACAGAGTCCCATATGGTGAACTGTTTTATTTGTATTTATTTTTGAAGAGTTGGGTGTATTGTACTTATTTATTTCAAAAATGTAAGTTTGGTACTTAAATTTTTGTGGTTGTATGGTTATTATTTCTTTAATGTCAGCCTGCTAAACTGTGGAAAAGTCCATATGGACCTTCACCTGCTCTTGGTCAAAAGAATAAACATTTGAAATTATCTGTAAAAGGCTACTGCTAGGGATTTGCCATGGTTGTGTGACAGATTGAAAGCAGGCATAAGAGGCAGAATAGTCAGTTAAGCACCATCATCTGCACACAGGAATCAGTGATGCCCAATAAGTTATCAAGAAACATCATGAAAATGGTGTTTCTTTTAAGACTGTACTTTTCTAAGTAGGTACTACCTATATATATATATTTACAAGTTCACGTTGGTGGAATCCTTACATTCTGATTCTGAAACTCTTAGCTTCTATTAAATTCTGTTTGCAGGAGAGTGTTATAACTTTTTTGTTATTTTTTTTCCCCTTTCTCTATTTGTTGGGTGTTGTAGTGCCGAACTTCCAGATACTCAGCCCCCAAAGCAGGTCATCAGCCTCCAGGGGAGATGCAAAATTCAGATCCAAAAAGATTTATTCAGTTAAATAAGATAACATTCAGGGCTGTACAAAAAGACATTAAACCTCCCAGCTCAGGGATTCATGGAGGCACTGCTGCCAACAGATACTAAGCCTCAGCAGTGACTCCTGCCCTGACAGCTGCTGTCTCAGTGGATGGAGCCATGACCACAGTCCTGCAGCAACCTGGAAGAGGATTCCTGGGAAAGAAAAGTGATTATTGTGTCTTTTTTTATGCCTGAGCACAATGGCTAAAATATTTGCGCAGGATGCTAGGGACTGAAGTTTGATGCATTTTTCATCTTCAGAGTGTTCAAGCAACATAGCCCATTTTTAACAGAATTTCTAGAGGTTACTTTGGTGTTAAAGGCTTCATTTGGTCAATAGTGCACCTTCAAAGCAAATGTCCTAATCAGCTTTTGCTATGCTTTGGCTTGCAGTGTGGAGCATCCTGAGAGCACAGAAACTGTTGCCCTTCTGGGCAAAACTAAGACAGACAGCAGCTTCAAGGAATGTATTGACTATGCTGTAACTGCTGCCAGGCAATCAGTCCAAGTCACATGCTTTGCAGTGGGTCTTTTCAGTCCTTCCTGCTGGGACTGCAACACTGTGTAGAAAGCAGTAAAAGATTCAGAAAGCAACGAAAGATTTACAGTGCTAAAACCCAAAAGCATGAGAAGGAATATGGCTGTGCAAGCCCAGTTGGTAGGCTTGGCTGCATCGGTTGCAAATCAGAAGTAGTTCTGGGAGCAACTGCCAAGAATTTTTTCTCTAGAAATTATTTAAAAATTCATACCTAGCTTCTGTGAACCTTTTCCAAGGAGTGCACCCTAGATGTGAATTTGTGGATCCATATTCTGTCTTGAGCCATCCCTTCTAGGAAGGGTAGTGATTGGATAGGAAGGGCATTTAACTGATAACTAATCATGACTTCAGCCACATTAGCTCTAATCCTTCATTTTCAGGACACAAATTGCATTTAAAAGCAGCTTCTTTTGGTATTAACTGTAATATTTTCAAACGTTGCTTTAGCATGTGATTACATCATCCACAGAAAAGGATGGCTTGTTCCTTTTGTGGTGTTTGGAAATATGGAAGATAAGGGGAAATGGAGACAGAATCTTCCAATAAAGCATTCTTTTTAAAGACTTATAAACATATCTCAATACTTTGATACTAAAATCTTGATATTTCATAAAAAATGTCTTCTGCTAGTTCAACACTTTCTTTTAACTCTATCCTTCAGCTATTTATAGACCATCATGCGTTTGCCATCACAGTCTCCTCAGCTGTCTGTTAATCAAGGCATATACATTTAGGGCTTTTTTGTTTTGTTTCATTCCGTACTTTCATTTTTTCCAGTCGGCCGATATGTTTCTCTATCAAGCAAGCACAGAGTTCATAATAAGTGAGCACAACAAAATCAGACCTCAAAAACTCAGGAAGTAAAGGAATTAAAACCTTAAATGCAGTTCTGTTTCCACAGACAAAAAAACTTTAAAAAGGTGTTCACATAGGGGTTTTGGAGAGGTCCCTCCTGTGCCCTGTGTTTCAGGATTAGCTATGAAACACTGTGGTCTCAGATCCTAATCCCAGAACACAGATCCTGGCATCTCAAGGTAAGGGGAAACTGGCACTTAGTGAGTAGGTCCTTAGTTCTCAAATCCTTATCTGCCTGCTAGGTCAGAGACCAGATTATTTTCTTTTTAACCTTCATAGAAACTGAACTGAATTGGGTGGAAAAAAGAGTTGGCAGTTGACTTTCTTTCCACTTTTGGTTTACAATTTATTGACCATGCCCAATTTCAGGAGCTGTGGTGTATTGTGGACAACTGGGGCAACAGTAGTATCTAAATGTGACCCATAAATGGACATGTGCAGCCGGAAATCTGTGGCACCAACTGTATACACATAAACATCCACCTTCTCCTTGAGCTCTGAAAAGCCCTTGAACCTGGGACTCCCTTGCTTGCTTCAGCTGCAAGTCAAACTCAGCTCCTGGTTCCTACAAACACTGACTCAGCAAGGAAGACCTGAACCCAGGCTCTCCAGGGAGTGCTGTTTGAAAAGATTAGAAAGGAGCAAAATGAATTAAAATCTTGATCTGGTTCTTATCCTGTTATAGTCCCTTCAAACCTACCAAAAACTACCACTCTATTTCCAAGAGGCAATATGTAAAAATACTTCTAAAGGCTTTGTACTGAAAGAAACCAAATCTCTACACTGTTCCAGCACTCTTTTTAGGTAGTACCTGTCAGTGGCAGTAGGAATTTACTCTCCTTCCTGACCCAGACAACACAATACAGGAATAATGTAAAATGCTATTACTAGGCATGGTCCATTAGGCTCCTATAGTGACAGTGAAGTAATGAAAAGGGCTGTAGATGAGTCTATGAAGTTAGATCAACAGTGTAGCAGGAATTTATTTTTTTAAAATCTATAAATATTCATTATGGACAAAGGATATTAGATGATTATAATTGCAGATGCTCTTCTAGTCAATATTTGACTGAAGAAAGAAATCAATTCTTCCAGCAATAGCAAGAAAATATTAAAATTAATAATAATGAGTACTTTTTGAAAAAAATTAAATTACTTCAACTTTGAAACAACTTAATATTTAAGGGCAACATTTGAATGCTACCAACAAATTTGCAAGCAGACTAAAATGAAATAAATGCATATGACAAATTTCTTTTATTTTAATAGCAGAAATCATTTAACAATAAGACAGTAAATTTAGTAATATGGCTAGACAGCTTCAGAGTTCCTAATTTTAATTAAAGTTATAGTGGTTTCAAACTCAGCATTCACTTCCATCATTTCAGTCTGGCAGGTGGCATGGTGTAGTTGTTATCCTTGCCCTACATATGCAGCATCTTTGTCAAAATAATAGAATCTAAACTGAAATTAGAAATCTCATGTTGGATTCAATCGAATTAACCTGACAAAATCATTATGTGAACATAACTTTTTTTCTGATTCTGCACACACATGCTCTCTCCAAAGGCAGAAGGCAGATATTATACAGACTCTAACTCTTCCACTTGAAAGCCAACATTTCCCTCTTAAAACATCTCAGAAAATTCTATGCAGCCTTGAGTAACGCTTATCAGGGGATGTATAGCAAATGTCATCACATTATGTGTCTGTGTCCAGAACTGGAACCCACTGTTCTATGTTAGACCTACTGAGTCTCTAGAAATTGGATACTGATCTTCTACATAGAAGAAAGACTTGCATCATGTTGTATATTAACAGCTTCATTAGCCAGTAGAAAACACTGACGAGTGGAGCATGACTGAAGCACTACTTGGTTAGTAGAGACAGTTTTACAGAGCCCTGACTCTTTTCTCTTCAATGTCACCAGTACCTACAAAAAAATGTGGTTCTAATGAAGGTTTAGCTGATAAGAAAGTTATACAACTAAAATATAAGCTGTCTGTGTCATCTCATTGCAATCAGTACAACCGTATTATTTCTTCAAAATTTTTTTTTGTAAAATTTTGGCTATCAAGAAGTGTGTCTAATATGAAAACCTTGAATAGTCTGGAATATGTTTTCTAACCTGTTCCAAGTTTTTCCTGACTCTTAAATATTTTTACATGAAAAATTACATTGAGAATTCTTCAAGTAGAAATGTTTGATCACAATGTACACCCGTCCCTGTCCATGTTAGCATTTTTTGATACAATTTGGACTGTCTGCCACAGAGATGATTTCAAATATTGCTGCAATTTTCACTGCGACAGGAAAATCATCAGCTCTTATGTAGAAACATACAATCATAGTATCAATCCGGTTGGAAAAGATCTCCAAGACCATCAAGTCCAACCCCACCATCGTTACTAGACCATGGCACTAAGTGCCACATCCAGTCTCATCTTGAAAACCTCCAGGGACAGTGATTCCACCACCTCCCCAGGCAGCCCATTCCAATGCCTGATCACTCTCTCTGTAAAAAATCTCTTCCTAATATCCAGCCTAAACCTCCCCTGGCAGAGCTTGAATCTGTGCTCTCTTGTCCTACTGCTGGTTGCCTGGGAGAAGAGACCAACCCCCACCTGACTCCAACCTCCTTTCAGGGAGTTGTAGAGGGCGATAAGGACTACCCTGAGCCGCCTCTTCTCCAGGCTAAACAACCCCAGCTCCCTCAGCCTCTCCTCATAGCACTTGTGCTCGAGTCCTTTCACCACCCTCGTTGCTCTTCTCTGGACCCTGGATGGATGGAACACCATCATAACATCTCATTGCAGCTTTTGAAGACACAGCAAGTGCTTCGCTTTCTCACTTAGAAAATTTGAAGTGGCAATGTTATGTTGGTACAGCTTGTGTTCCAGAAGGGAATCAAAACAAAGGAAAAATTCAGAGTTGTACTGCTCAATGACATGTTAGCATCCAGGTGCCTGCCAAGGAGACATGGGTAGCTTAGACACCTCCACCAGCAGGACTTTTCTAGTTCAAATTATTTTGACAGAAAAGAGTTGAGGAATGAAAAGGCACACGGTTATACCATCTTTATTGTTAGGACTGAGGGGATGGGTTCATTGAGTGAAGGTGGCATGTTGGGTAGCTGGAGGTCATCATATCTTCAGGGCCAAGCTACAGGTGCGGCAGGACATAGGGCAGGAAAAGAATTGCTCTGGGCTAGATCCAGTGTAAGAAGAGAAAGCTGGAAAATTCCTCACTTACTTAGATGCATTTTTAACAGTAATCAGAAGATCAAAGTTAAAACCCAGTGATGATGTGGAATTAGAGTATTTCAAGCATGACAGACTGTATTTTCCACTTTCCAAAACACACTTCTACTAAAGAAGAGGTGTACTAGGAGTGAGTTGATTATTTATTCCTTGGCTGAGAAGGAACTATTAAGAGTTGAATTTCTGCAGAAATCATAGAATTAAAATGTTTTATGAAGTATTTTGGAGGTCACAGGAAAATTCTTATTTTTCTAAGGAGAATACTGATAATAGGAATAGCAAACGAAACAGCTTTTTTTAAATTTCCTCCATGCAAATTGGTCAGATTGGTTACCTGATGGTTGTACATGAGGACAAAGGCAAAGCTCTAAACTTACCTTTGAGGTGTGTGTGATTCACACTATTTTGAAGAATTTAAGATAGAACAGACACTAAAATGGCATTGTTAGTAGGAGACTGGAAGGAGTTCTGCAGAGCCTTAGGGGCCAGCATTCTGCTCTTCAAGCAAGAAGCATGAAATATGCATTACCAGCCACTAGGTCGCTTTGTTTTAGAAGAATGGCTTTCTGACTGCTGAATTAGAACCAAAGTTTAAATTTTTATTTTTAAATTGTTAATACCTTAAGTACTGAAAAGTTTATTCCACCAGTTCAGCAGAATCAAATGGGTTGGCAATGTCAGAGAAATGAGGGTCACAACAGCAGAGAAAAATTTATGATCAAGTATGCCTCCCTCCCATACCCCCTACAGGCTTTCCTCCTATCAGAAAATTCAGGTTTATAATAGTTAACAACACTGTAGTCTGCATTACCTTTCCATGTAAAGGCTGCAGAGTCAACCCAGGATTGCAGAGGAGAGCAGTGCTCCTCTTGCCTACCCCAAAAGCTTGTTCCTTCCTCCCACCCTTTGGTCTTAAACATCAAACCCCAAATTCTTTCAGGTTAAGGTTGAAGAAGAATATGTTGTGATGTTCATCCTTCCATGTGAGTGGAAAGAAGATTTGAGACAGCAAAAAGGCAAAGGAGGCAAGACAAACCATTTATCTGACTGCTTGCTTTGACAAATTGTGTAATTAATAATTTGGTAGGAGGAATGTAGTGGTTAGCCAGCCAAAAGCACTAATGCCTTGGAAGAAACTATACATCCAAAATGAAAAGTGCATTTCATCTTGGGGCAGCTGAAGACTGATTAATGCCATAAATAAAGATTTGGTTTGTGTTTTTAGCTTAAAATATAGCTGTTTTAAGAAGCACAATTGTGGTTCAGTTCCTCAGATGAGATGGGGGAGAGAATTGGAAGGGTAGAAGTGAGAAAACTTACCAGTTGAGATAAATATAGTTTAATAGGTAAACCAAAAGCCATGCACATAAGCAAGCCAAAACTAAGAATTTATTCACCACTTCCCATGATCAGGCAGGTGCTCAGCTTTCCCAGGAAAGCAAGTCTCCATCATGAACGGTTACTTGGGAAGACAAACTGTCCCTCTGCGAGTCCCCTCTTCTTTCTTCTTCCCCCAGCTTTATATGCTGAGCATGAGGTCATATGGTCTGGAATAACCTTTGGATGAGCTCAGGTCAGCTGTCCTGGCTGTGTCCCCTCCCAACTTCTTTGCACCCCAGTCATCTCATTGGTGGGGAGGGATGAGCAGCAGAAAAGCCTTCAATGCTGTGTAATCCCTACTCAGAAATAGCTAAAACATCCCTGTGTTAACAACACTGTTTCCAGCACAAATACAAAACATAGCCCCATCCCAGCCACTATGAGGAAAGTTAACTTGATTCCAGCCAAAACCAGAACAAGCACTTAGAATCATCATAATCACCATTATCTGATATCTATTACTGTTCCTGAATTCTTGTCATCACTAATCTACTACAAAGGAAAACTTTAATTAAGGCGAGTTGTTCTGATCCTTCAGTGGATCTAAAACTTAATCGGAGGATGCAAATTGAAAATTTGAAGACAAGTACAAACATAACACTGTATAATAAATGAGCCTGGCTGAGGAGTGATGAGAAGTCCTACAATACAAGACAGGAATGTGTTGGAGGAAGCTCTTGCAGACGTAGGAAAGCCTGAAGTCAGGAATGTGCAAACATAAATTGCCCAGAAGGTCAAGTGAAATTGGTGAAATTACAAGCTTCTTTCTTCCACTGTAAAAAACTCCACAAGTTCATCATTGAAAAATTTTGTTTTGATTTGTTTTTCTAGGCCAAATATGCCTGTACCTAGTGACTGAGGCAAAGAGCACAAACCAGAAAGATGGTAGACAGAAAACAATGTCATGTTAAACTAATTTATCTGTTTTCTTCACTGCAATCTTGATTGGGACATCAGACACCAGTACAGACAACAGTAAAGAGAAAAATGTGTGAAGAATCTGGCTGAGGGTCAACTAAGATAGCTGGAAAACTAAGACAGTAAAAGTAATTTAAGAGGTGGAAGAAGCTGCTTGGTTCACCTTCCCTATGAGCTTTTTTATATATAGTCTAGAAAGTTATGATTCTCTCTTGCACCAAAGCAAGCAGCAGCCATCAGTTTTTTTGGGTCACAGATTGTTCTGGGTGAAGCTCTCAGTCGTTCTTGCCAAAGTGAAAGGTGGCTCTGAATGGTGGGAAGATATTCAGAAAATTCCTCGATAGCCTCATGGTGTGGGCTTTCATGTAGGAAGGGGAGATTTTTTACACCACACCATATTCTAATAACTGCATGTGAAAGAAGCTCTTGAACAGGACTAGATGTTTCAGGAGACTGATTAAATATAGCTTGTAATTTTTTTGCTTGCGGCATCCAATTTAAGTGTAGATTAAACTAGTCAGGAGTGCAAGAAAGCTCTTTGAAAGGCATCATGCATGACTGTGATTGATCAGTGAGGGTTTTGCTACATTTTAGTAAGGTTTAAACACATAGGCTTCACAGAAGCAAGAGAAAGTGGAGAAATAATCAATATTAATCAGGTAAATTACTCCTTTGCTTGGGAGTTTCAACATGAATACATTTTCCCTGGTAGGTCATTGTCTAGACCTATTTCTGCAGCAACTAATTCTGTTTGGACTTTTCAATATTTTGCATCCATGTGATGCAACAAACATGAAAAAGATGGAGATAGCTTATCAGAAAGGACACTTGTGTAAATAAACTGTTTCCAGTGCCCTACATTAATTGAAACTCATAGTCACAGTTGGGACTTGCAAGATAAACATGAAAAATTGCTTCTCCTTGAACCCCTGTGGATGATCTGTGCAGTCTGAGGCTGAAACACACCACTTCAGCATAGCAGAGGCCTAAGTTGTTCTCTTTACAAAGACTGCAGGTTTTTAATTGCCCATCCCCAGGAAGCCTCTCAGTTCAAGATTCTCATTTATATTTTGACTACCCTGTTGGCAGGACCCTTGTAACACATTAAATAATGTTTAAATAATGTTGCTGGCAAATAGCTGGCATGCTTGACTCATTACTAAGGCATACAGATGTAATCCTGTAAAATTATGATGCAGGTGATCTCACTTCATTACCTTTGCTGGAGAGGAACCTGTGTCATAGTCTGAGTGATACAGTGATGCACTTACGCTATAAACTGGGGAAACAGAAGAGAAGACATTTTCCCTTTCCAATGACACAACGTGCACGATGTGAAATGAATGCTATGACTGATGAGCAGCAGCAGACAGTAGATTTGACAGAACACATAGGATTTCACTGGAATTGCCGTGTCTCACATTCTCCAGACGCTGACATAAATGAGCAAATCTTTACTGGGAAAAAAAGAGAAAAAAGGAGCTGTTGGAGTTTGACAGGTTCTGGAACTTCAATGTTAACAGGTGGTTTGCAGAAGGTGTGCATTTTTTCCACTGAATATTGAAATTTAAATTATCTTAAGTACTTTGGAAGATCTGTTCTAACGTTATCTAAGGGAATTCTCAATCTTGAATAGTTATAATAACTTCCATGAAATTAAGACAGTAGTTTTCATGAATCTAAGAGCACATACCATTTTTAATCCTTTCTAAAAAAACAGATCTGATTTTCTAAAACCATGGTTATGATCTCAGCATTGCATTTTCAAATAACTGAAAATGAATGAAAAGTGACCACAAAATCCCATTTTATAAAATCCATTGTGCGCACTCCATCAGCTTTTGTTCATTAGGGGAACTTTTGGTAGGAAGAGAAGTGATTAGGGTTATTTTGTAGCCTCAGCACCTGATTTAAATGGGCAACTGGATGAAAATGCAAAGGTCTATGAGAAAAGAAAAGCTCCAGATCCAGACCTCAGGTAAAGTTCTCCACTGCTGTGGGCATGTGCAGGCCATGGTGGCCCCTCTCAGACACAGCACCACATGAGTCCAGAGCAGCCTCTAAATTTAAGAGTAAGTGATTAGTTGGAAAAAAAGGAAAATAATTATGCAAATTACATGAACCAAAAACTCAGCTTGTTACCTAAAGCTCATAGGAGAATAAATTCAAACAGCATTTCCTTGCTACATGTCTTCCTCTAGAAACCACGTGGGACTGTGAGAGGGACCAGTTGCTGACACTGGAATAATCTGGTGAGATGGCTGAAGAGTAAGTGTATTAAAAAAATATTGCTGTCTAAACCTAACACCTTTAATATATGGCCTGAAGTACACATGTAATCAGCTACACAGGAAACTTCTTTGTCATGAATACCTATCAGTTGTCTGAAATTTCTCTACCTTGCTAACAATTTCTAAAAACTTCTTTGTCATGAATACCTATCAGCTGTCTGAAATTTCTCTACCTTGTTAACAATTTCTACAAGGTCACTGAAAAATCATTCTATGAAAGAGAAGGCAGAGATATACACCACATTCCCATGCATGCACCTGGAGTTTTACGTTTTCAGAGCTGTCACATCTTGCATATTAACTTACTGTCTTACTGCCCTTCTCAGCCCCCTGGTTCTATGCCTGCTGGCTGGAAGTTTGCACCCTCACCTGTGATTTCTCCATGGAACGAAAGAGCTGCATGACTGCCCCTCTGCTCTTTGCAGGTACTCAAGTTCTCATTAGTCAAAACTTTTTTCTGCTTCCCAGCTCCATGGGATCCATTCCTCTTTCCTGTCATACCTTTGCTATGAAGCCTAGAAAAGTATTCCAGTCTCTTCTGCTGTCATGGGAAGTGTAGTTACCTACTTTATGCAATACATTGGTCTTCATGGTGTAATGGCTGTCTAGAAATAAGTATATAAAATAAATAATGAAATTAATCATTGTTGTTTTCACCTTCATTCTCTTTCAAATATGTTTCCACTTCTGATGTTACAGAAGCATTCTTTTATAAGGAAACTCAACATTTGGGGTTTGAGTTGTTTGGAAAAATTCAAAACTGTTTCTAGTCTTCAAAGTTGAATCTCTTATTTTGTTGTTTTTCACTGTCAGAAGTCACAATCACTAGCATAACACTAGTCCTTGTTAATGCTGATAGGATGTCCTACTTCAATTTTTATTAACATGGCTGCTACTTCACTGAAACATTTTATCTTATCTTTTTCAGACTATGCACATCCTTTTTGTTCTCTTGTATAACCCAATGTTCATCTTTAATGACAATGTAAACACCAATTACTTTTGTGTTTTAAAAAAATGGGGTATCAAAACAGAAAAGAGTATTTCACTACTAAATTATTAGGACCTTTCACAGAGGACTATAAAATTAAATTTGAGAATTCAAACAAAACCAGCATGATTAATTCAAAACATATTTTGATGAAAAATTCACAGCCATCTCTGTATGGGAGTGAACACCCATTAGCCCTGCAAACACTTAGTCATTGTGACTGTCATAGCTATTGCTACAAATCACATCACAGCAAGGTGCCTTCTTTCAAAATTATTATTTCCAGGTTTTGCTGCTCTAGTATTGCCTTCCTCTTGAAAGCCTGGATAAAACACAGTACTGCAGAATGTAATTCCATTATTTAATCCTCTACAATAATTTACTTAATTAATCTTAATTGTGTGAAAGATATGAAGTGACAGAAAAATGTGACTGTGTGAGTGAGGAAGAACCACTGTGCCACCTTTCCCCCATCCCATTCCCTGAATGCCATGCTTTAAACACTCTACCAAAGACAGGCAAACCTAGAGCATGAGGTTTGGAGCACCATTAGCCTTACACTTAATGCAGGCCTTCAAAGTCATTTGCCATGCACTTGGTGCTGGTATGCTACATTTTGAATGTGATGCATTCATATTACCCAGGACATTTTCATTCACTTCATTTAATTTCTTTTTTTTCACCTTCAATGAGTATGCACACAGGCATTTTAAACATCCATGCGCTTGTGCATACATACATATATAGTAAGCACGACACATACACGTGTGCATGCACACTCCTGCATACCTCCAGCTCTCTTCCAATTACAAAATTATAATTGCATTTGCTGACAGTGGGTGGTCTGCAGGATAAATGCAGAATATATCTGCACATAAAGTGCTTTTGAGTCATTGATCTGTGTGAGTCATTTAATCGAGAGATGCACCAGCATGTAAGGAAAAGTAGGCAACATTTTACAACAGACATATTTACTATATGTATTTATAAAATCCCACTCTGTAAGGAAAATGACAAGAGAAAATCCCTTAAATATGTATATAAAATGATAAAGGAGTATGCAATAAGAAGCATAAATTGTCCCTGATTTCTTCTAAGGAAATTATAGAAACCCTACCTGGAAAAAGAGCAGAAAGTGTTATACATAAGACTATTGAAGAAGCACTGGATACAATGAATTGCAAAAGGCTTACAGCAAAGTATTGCTAATTGTGTTAGTTGTGTGAATTCTCTGAATAAGGAAGTCTTGGGGGAACAAAAGGCTAAAATGACTGCACAAATAAAAAGGCTAAGGTCTTCTTGGGGCGGCACTTGCAAGTGTGCTTATGTCAAGATCAGGACACAGACTGCATCAAGGTCAGCAGAAGTGATGAGGGGGACAGGGTGCAGGCATGATCCCCAGGAGGAAGTGCAGCTTGCTGTGGTAGAAGGCAGGAGAAAGTTAGGATCGAGTAGCTGAGGGCTACTGAAGGTGAAAGACTGCAAAAATGAGAAGGGAAATATGGTTAGGTGCCAAGGAAAGCTGTAGGTGTCTTGGTGGTGGGAAGGCATGCACAAGACAGGGACATAGGTTCTCCCTTGGCTTAGCTACTGTCAGTCTCTGGATACTGGCTTTGAGATTAAGGGGAAAGAGGATTTGTTTGGGACTGTTGCTTTCAAAAATTCTCTTGTATTATTATTTTACATCTTCTCTCTCCTCCACACAACCGGTGAAAGAATTTAGCAAAAAGAAGTTAATTTGATGAATTTTCGGGCCCTCAAAGAGTTATAATGGAAAGTCAACCTGAAATCTCACATCCTTGTTTCGGTTCTCAGTTTTTTATTTTGTTTTGTTTGGTGGGGGGGTTTTGTGTGGGTTTTTTGTTTGTTTTTGTTTTTTGTTTGTTTGCTTTTGGTTGGAAAGTTAAGAGATGTGACTGGCTGCATGGGAACTGCTGAGAGAAAGGAGATTTTTATGGGTATTGTGATGCAGGGTGAACACCTTCAGCAAGGATATTTGAGGAGCAAACATTTGAACTGTAAATAACTAGAGAAAGCTCTGAGCACCTCTGGAGATCAGAATGCTTGGAGGTAGGGTATACATCTGTCGCTTAATTGAATTATTGGAAAAATCAGGCTGTTGTACAATAGAAGGGAAATTTGAGCTGCCCATGTCTTCTGCTCTAATAATTGCTCAAGCCCAAGTATTGCTTGAAAGAGCGAGATGTGAAAAAAACCCGAGAAACCAGCAAAATAAAAAAGAAAAGAACACTGATACTGTCATTATGAGGATAAATTATAGATTCTTCTTTGGAATATTTGGCTCACTTATCATTCTATCTCAGAAAAGGATGTGACAGCAATAAAAGCTTCACAAACAGACAAGCAGTGTTATTTGAAATATGGAAAGCCTACTCTGTGGAAGGAAATTGAAACATTGTCTCATTTAGAGAGAAAATGAGCGAGAGGAGACATTCTATAAAGATTTACTATAAAGTAAATGTAGAGTGGGGCAAAAAGTAGAAA
>NW_008680893.1:65953-83113 GCF_000695815.1 Acanthisitta chloris | reverse complement strand
AACTAAGCAACTAAAGCAATTAAATCTAGTTAAGCCAGAAAATAAATAAACATTGCTAATGAATCTAAAGATCAGTTCAGCTTTAGAATTTGGTACTCGCAGTTCAGGAAGATTTACACGACAATTTTTTTTCCATCTAGTTTCTTTTTAAATTCTTTAGAATCTTTTCCTAAAATCAATTTTATATATTTCTAGTTTCAGCTCTTGTGTTTCTTTTCAAGATTCCTATTCTGTGTTCTCATTTTTTTTATATGTTGTCATTCTTTCTTGTACTCATTCTTCCAGCTGCCTTCATTAATATAGGAAACTGTTAATCTGAATAAAGGTCCAAAAAAGCTCATGATCACACAAAAAATACTTCATAACTTGTTTTCATAAGGAAGACAATATAAATCTCCAGACATTTCTACTTACATGTTGCATAAGTATCACTATTTGTTTTGAATTGATAAATGAAACAATTGTTGTTTATCCTCCTCTTCCCCTTCTTTTTTTTCCTCTGGGACTTTTACTTTTAAAGAAGGAGTTCCTGTGGATGAATTCCAAGAATAAAGAGGCACTGCGTTCTGCTCCAACCGTATTGTTACCTTTCCCTCGCCCTTTGAGCTGCAGACACAAATCTGAAAACATGAGGCATAGATGTATAGAAATGTCATAAGCAATCAAAATTTCAATCTTCAATCCATACACAGAGATTATTGGTAACAATTGTCAGCAATTTTTCTTTCATGTAAATGAGCATATTCCACATACATCTTTCAGCACCACCAGAATACATTATGGCTCTTGCAGTTTTTATTTTTTTGTCATAATATAATTTCTAATCTCTTAAAAGAATAATTCTATGCCATCATTTGCTTGATCATATGCACTGAACCAAACCATCTTCAGAACTCAGAGTTTAAATTTGAATCTTAACCACAGCACAGGGCTCTTACAGGTAGGTAACTGAGCCAGCTGGTACACAAAGTTGCAAATATCCCTCATATTTTGGGATGTTCTTGTATTACTTGGGTAGTATTGGTGACGCTTTCTTCACTAATGTTTCATGGATTGATCAACGTGAGTATCAATTTTTCCATTCCTATACAGAACCGAAAAGTCAATGCTGCTGTGCCAGTGGCACTGTCCTTCAGTCCCTTCCCCTCTCTTTGTAAACCTCTTTGTGCTTTCTTCCAGGATGTTTCATACATATTGAATTATCTCCTCTCTATTTAGTCCAAATAGGTCTTTATCCTTTAAATTTCTCTTCAGGAGGGTTTAGATTCAGCCTTTCTTCACATTATTTCCTACTGATGACCTTGGACACCTCACCCACACTTGAGGCTTTCACATATGGCACTTACTCTGGCACGAGGCATTTTTTAGCTGTAGCTCAACTGAGAGTTTACTTTGGTGACAGCAGAGCCATCAGCAGTATTTTATGGTCCAGCCATTGTGGCACACTTGTTCGTATCTCTACAAAATCTAGGCTGTGGTGGACTCGACGACCAATCCATACGGCAACTGAAAACTTCTGCATCTGAGACACTGAGGTTTTCATGCTCGTGTTTTAGAAAAGTTTTCAAAATGTCTCTCACGCTGGAGCAGTGACTTTCTCCCTGGAGATTTAACTCCCTTTCCAGCTTGTCTTTATTCTGTAAGCAGCTCATGTAGCTCTGCATTTAATGAAAAACAGTTGCTCAGATTGCTCCATAAGGCAAATTATTTACCCTTCCACCACTTGCTTCGCAAAGAACTGTAAATGTACCACACAAATGGTGAATACTGCACATGGGATTTGCTAATGGCTTTCATTGCAAGTATCTGATCAGCTGTCTGTAAGAAATATGAAGCTTTTTGGAACTACAGTTTGATTTATTTCAAGATAGTTAATTATATAAATAAATAATTTGAAATATTGATCTCTCTTTCCTACTAAAGTCAGATTTTCCACTGCATTCACCAAGATCCTAGAGAGGCTGGAACAAGGGAAAAATCTGATAATGTTACACACTCCTCCAAACTATCAGGATTTCAGAGTCAAGTCACTTTCATACACCTTATTTCTCTACATCGAATGCAAAAGACAATAAATAAACATTTTCCTATCAAACAAGTAGGTCAACAAGGAGATAATTTATATTCCAAAATAATCAAAAAGTATCCCTTCATTGATTTATGCATTTTGACTTAAACTCAGGGTTAAACTAAGAGATTATAACATTCCCTAGAAGACGTGTAACAAAAACAACCCTCTTATTTCTGTCCTGGTAAAAGCTCTTCATCATAACTTGCACAACAACTGCCTGGAGCCTGACTCAATTACATGCCCAGGGCTGCTGCAGTTTTACTTGACAGCTGTTTCTTAATGAGTGCAATGACTGCAGAAAAGTACATGCTACTGGTTTAAGTTTGCAGGAAATTTGAGCCACACAAAAGGAAAAGTACAATAAATCTATTTTCAATGATTCTGTGTAAAAAGAAAAATAAACTCTTTGTCCTTTCCAGCTCTGAGTACAGCCAGATCTCTCCAGCCACTGTTGTGATTATTTTTCATAGCATTTTTAGTCTCTGTGTTTGTCTGTAAGACCTGATTATTATTTCAAGTTTTCTGAATATTGGTTATTATTTTCTGTGTCAGGCCTATGTCCCGTGGCGTTAATAACCTGGGGTCACTGATTCCTCTGCCATCAGAGGATGACTGACTCCCAACACAATATTTTCTTATGAAAACCTGGCTAGTTGTTTTGGCTAAATAGGAAAAGAGGCCACATGCACCACATCTGTTTGTGACAGCAGAGGGATTGGACACAATAATAAAGCAAGTTCTTTCAATTCCTTTAAGTGTTGAAATCTTAGTTCTGGAAGTGCTGAGCGTTTCTGAGTCTAGTTCTAGAAATCATGTGAACATAAATTTCTAACCCATTTCACAGCATTAGCTCACTTTAAATTTATTCATATGATTATGCAGATGAATAGGAAAAGTAAAAATCAATTTAATTCACAAAACTGTTAGAAAATTCCTGAACAGAATTAGTTTGATTCATGTGAGAGGACATGAAAGGCCATGATTTAACTTGTTTAAATTTAATTAGAGATGGCAGTAAACCCCATGGGCCCAACTAGCCACAGTGAATCCCTAAGAGTTGCTGAAGGGCTATGAGATGTGAAGAAGTACATGGGATACTTCTGCTATCTCCATTTCTTGGTCAAAGGGCATGTCACCCTCCCCAAAAAACACAAGAGCACCAGCTTACCGCAAGGGGGAACATGATGGCAAAATCACATTACACTCAAACTGTGTTTCCTGCCCATGAAGAAAGGAGAGTAGAGCAACATTTTACATTGACATACATGCTATGCAGTGGATGTCCGTCCACAGTAGTAGTCCCACTCTAAGGCAGTTGCAACACATTCCCTCAACACATGCAACATGTTCAGGTGTGTTCATGAGTGCATCATGTTCCATAAAATCTGTCATATAACAAATTGAACAACCTCAAGACCCTTCCTTTGTTTCCATATGCACAATGCAAATGTATAGATGCATATATGATTGATATTTTCTTCATTTATTAGTTGCTTTTTCATTTGATATCCATTAAAATTTTTAATCAAAGAAACAGAGCAAAAAATCAAATAGATGTAGGAAACAATGTTTGTTGCAAGCTGTGAACTACAGCCACTCAGACACTAAAGAAGCAGATAATCCAGTACAAAATTTTTGTTGGTAATCTGTCACAATTGAAAAGACTTTTTGGTACAAAAGCCATTTGCACAGTGATATTAAATGCAGGCTTCATGAACTTTTAAAGTGTTTGTGGTCAAGATCCACAACTTACCAGTTGCAGAAACTTGAAAAATAACTTTCAACCACATAGAAAACAGTAGTCAAGAGAGAGCATATCTCTATCAGATTTATTCTATTATGTTTTGGTTAAAAACCTTGCAGCAACAAGGCACAGACTCTGTTCTGTTCACTCACGAAGACCTATATTTTCTCCACCAGCTAGCTTTTATACAGCTCCCTAGTACTTTCATATCATGCATACTCCCGCATATTTTTCTGCCCATAATTCGTTTTCCTTATCCCTCATTTGCTTAACATCTACTGTCCTCAGCAACAGTCAACAAGTTTCTTCTCTGTGTCCTCCTTCCAGGTGCTGTTTACACTTACTGCTCCCATGGTTTCTTGCTGACCAAAGCAAGGACATCATGGCACTTGTCCAGTAATAAGGAGTCTACTCCCACAAAATCTTCTTAGTATTTAATCTTCCAATTTGTGTACTGGTAGCCTATTTAAAATATTTCCTATTTTCAACATAATTTTCTTGTAGTGTTTTGTCTTCAAAGCATCATAGAACAAAATGAATCCATCCCATCACCCCTATGGGTCAACTGTTATCTAACTACTAGTACCCTGAGGCCTATCTTTTACATAAAATCTAAAATTCAGTCCTTTTCCAGCATTTTCATGGTTGAGCTGAGGGCAGTAATATTTCATGTCCTGCTTCAGTGGTCCTGCCCTGAACAAATCACTAGTGTATCATACCCTTCTTGGCTGACAATATTTTAAATTTTCTGAATGGATATTCTTACTTTTACATGTCTCAAAGTAGGATGCTATGATTCAGCTCCTCTGTTGTGTTAGGCAGGGCAAAACTGTGCAGCATGGGTATGGATCCAGCTTCAGCTGGACAGAGTTAAGTGCTAGAAACAACTCTTTATCAATGTCGTGTCCGAACATTTAAAAAAATCCTCCAAACCTTTGACCAATATAAGTTAAAACACTCCCAAAAAGCTTATAACAAGCAAATCACTGGATAGTATTAAACCTGTCATACCATTACCTATATTTCAAAGAGCTCTTCACCTGAAGAACTAATCTTTGCCATCTAGTTTTTCTTTGTCATAATATACTAGTGTCGTGCTTGTCAAGCAGACCTTAAAACAATCAATCAAGAAAGTAACACCAAGAGAATAGGAACCATGACATAGACCAGACTTCACACCAAGGAAGGGCTCAAGAGTTCTGAGAGAATAAAAACCCAAGATGTTTTAGAAGAATTCATGGCCCATTTTGAAGTACTTATGAAAGACAACTCAAAGATGTTTTCCAGAATAGCTTCTTTTATTTTTAAATGAACACCACTTTTTTTGAGCTTTCAAGGTGCAAAAACTGCCTATTTGATGCTTCCACCTGTCTGTTCAATAAATTGTGCTATGTGAACAGTGTAAAGCAACTAAAAGCTGACTTTCAAAGCCAGGAAAAATGAAGAAAGACTACTACTAGACATTGCTGTTATAAGCCTTCGGTGTGTGCTCTGAGTCATGTTTTAAATTAATTCTACTTTGATTAGAAATCGATAGCAATATTGTGTGGGAAAAATGTATAGGAATAGGCTGGCAATGCTCACAGCTTTTACATGGTTGAGCTGGTCAGAACACTGATTTGTTTGTCTTTGCCATGAAAATATTTAATTTTAGGAATGTTTTTGGTCAGAGGTTGTCTTGATCAGAACACTGCATCATGTTTTGGTCTTTACACTGCTGAAATTCCAAGGGCTCCACAGGGGTTTTGTCAATATTCAATCCCTTTTGTGGTCAGGTTACTATTAATTTTATCTTTAGACTTCAACAACTCCCAGCCTGTAAAAGCCTGATGCACTGTGCAATATTTGGGTTAATTTTGCCTTGCAACCATCATAAGTTTCAGCACTGCCCAGCATGAACACTACCTACTTTTTTTATTTGCACCATTTAAAGTTGGAATTAGTGTTGAAAATGAAGTAAAGGTCAAGAAACTGGGATGCAGCTGCTGAGGCACAAGTGGGAAAGCAAGATGGGAAGACCTTGTGTGGACTGGACCAAGACTCGATGCTGTGGGGCTCACCCAAGGAGTGACCCTGATTCAGTGACTAGACAGAAATCTGAACCACGAGAGGAAATAAGAGGGAAAAAACAAAGAAAACCTCCCATTCCAGATTTTTCATGGATAAATGTACATTCCAGTGGAACTGCAACTCAGTAACTGCAGGGAGAGGTCATAAAAGTTTAGTCAACTCCCAAGCTTTTGTTTTGCAGAACGTAAGTTTAGCAGCTTTTGAAAAATAAAATACCATTTGGGTTGAATTATTTTATACTCTCTTTAAGATAACTTGAAGCAGTTACAAAGAAAGAATAATTTCATCTCAGCATCATTAAGTATATATTTCTACACTAAGGTACATATAAACGCATAGAATTTGAAAAAATAAAACAAATAATCATTACTACAGTTTAGATGAAATAAACAGATTCTAAACTTTCACATTGGAAACCACATCTGCACAGTAATTTATTGCATAGATATATTTTTACTTCTGAAAGCAGAAATAGTTAGTGTTGTTAGGGAGAACATATATAGTTCTTAGCTAGGCAATGGTTTTATTAGAATCACCCAAGGTTCCTTATATTTCAGCTAGTCTATCACAAACTGTTTAACACTGAATTTTCTTCACATTTACAGCTACTGCCTTCATACTGAAGACAGTACAACAAAAAGCAAATTTTCCTTGCTAGAAATATAAAATGGAATATTTTAACATGGAAAATGTTCGGACATTTTCTGAGAAATGAGGTGGGTTTTCTACATACACTCACTATTCTGTTGGAAAAAGTGGAAAAAAATTGTATGGTATCTACTGATTACAAACTTCGAATATTTAATACCTGCAGCTTCGTAAATAAAATATATTTCATGACATATTTTCAAATAGGATTTCCAGACCACATTTGGACAGATTACTTGGCCAAGTGAAAGAGGCATAATACAAATCTATTTTGGCTAGTCTAGAAAGAAAGGCTTATTCTTTTCCTTGCTACTTATTTGTCACAATGTGAAACTTGGAAGAAACTTTTTATTTTTTCATCCAGGAATTTTTTTTCATTTGACTTTTTCAATGAAGTATTCCATAAAAGGTTTCACTTTGTCAAAAATTTCTGTTAAAAAGAAAAGGTTTGATTCAAAAATTTTGACAGGAAACATTACCATGTAGTATCATTTAGTTCACAGTTTCTAATAGCAATGTCTAGACTTGCAACTGTTTTAATTTAATATATGTACTTCCCCTCAACTAATACATGAAATGTCAGATACCTAAAGCAGTTTGAGAAGTTGTTAGCATTCTCAAGTGTTAACATCTGGAATTCAATTATTTTTTTTACTAGATAAAAGAAATAATTAAACAAATATTACTATTTACAGCCTTGATTAAGTGTTTCCACTGCAATAGACAAACACTCAACAGCAAATGCAAAATGTACTATTTGCTAGGCTTATACTGCACAAGAGCCAACATTAACTGATTGTCTTCAGCCTCCTTCCTGTTGTATAATTGCTAAGTTAATTGCTAGATAGTAACATGAGCAATGAAGAAGTTTTGCATTATCAGTAGGAAAATCATGCTGTTCAGTCCCTGTCTGCACCTTCAGGAAGCATCTTCTCCCACTGCACTGATTTCTTAATGCATGTTAAACACACTTCTGAAAATAAGGTCCACAAAAATACAGATATTATTGTATCCACAAATTTTATTTGTGGTTCTTGGTCTGAGATATCCCCACAACTGACACTGTCTGGTCTGCCAAAAATGTCACATTATGAATGAATCCAAACACTGCTGTGAGGATTTGCTCCAGCAACTGCTAGTGTGATGCTCCCTGTGGCTATGAAACAAATCTCAACTGCAGAATCCTATAGCACATTTGATTATGCTGGAAACTAAAGGTACAGAGATGAAGGATGTTTTCAGGAGACCATCAACTGACTCATTGTCCCTACTTAAGTGATTGACAAGAGCACAGCAGTGACATTCCTTGCATATAGAACAGCTTCAGTGTCTTTCACACTTAAAACAACACCATCCCTCTCACTCCACTGTTCATCCACTCCTTCAAATGGCAACTGTGGGCTGTTAAAACCAAGTTACAAAAATCTGCACTGATTTTTGTTTGAGGCAGAGTTAATTTTCTTCACAGTGGCTGGTATGGGGCTGTGTTTTGGATTTGTGCTGAAATCAGTGTTGCTAATATAGAGATGTTATCTCTGATAATGCAGTGAGTGTCAAAACTTCTTCTGTCTCTCATCTCACCCTACCAGTGAGCAGGCTGGGGGTGCACAAGGAGTTGGGAGAGGTCACAGCCAGGACAGCTGACCCCAACTGACCTGAGGGATGCTCCATACCATATGACATCATGCTCAGCGTATAAAATAGATGGGAATGGGGATCGAACCTGCTGCCCTTCAGATCAGAGTCCTGCAGCCTGTCCACTCATTTAACTCAGATCCCCACCAGTATGGGGAACCAGTCAGAAACATGGATCTCAGGGAGAAACCTGATATCTGAGGTACTGGAAATGCCCAGATAAAACCTTAGACTGTCATCCCAGGCTGCAAACCTGATGTGGCAAAATTTAAGAAGACCTGAGGAGAGACATGTCTAGTTTCTTGGTTTCCTTGGAATACAAAATTCTCTTTCTGAGAATAAAGCCATAGTATTTAATAAAATGTTTTGGAGCTTGAAGCACACCAGCTTCCCAATCTTCTTCCATTCCTTTTTCACACTGAGCTCAGGTCAGCTATTCCATGCTTCGGGCAGGGGCAGTACTCAGCAGAGTGTTCACATGCACTTCTTGCCCTTCTCAGCCCACATTTGCCAGGCTTTGGGTTTTGTGCAAAAAAGGAAATGTAGACTGCTACTCAAGGAAACAGCTGGAATGAGTGATCAGTGAATGATAGATGTGAAGTTCTATGTCTAGGACAATTTGGACCTTTCACTTCTCCTTCAATCTTTTCCTTGCTGTATATGACAATCATTTGTTTTCCAGTTAAGTAGTGGCCATGCTGAATTTTGTGGAAATCCTCTGGCTTGGACCCCTGCTAATTGCTTGGATTGTATATTTTTTGCAAGTGAACAGAAAGCAGATCCTCTACATGGTTGCCAGTACAATGGAGGAAAGATGTTGTAGCTAAGCTATGACAGAGAAAGATAATTAGGAGGTCAACTTTGAAATCTGTTGTGTGATTTCTGACACCTACTCAGTTTGATTTTCCCATATACAGGCACATAAGTTTGCCAGACAGGCAGTTGGTATAAAGAATTGTTTGTGTGGAAATACAAATAAATTCTGCTCAATTCATTCTGCATGCTTGTTTTCCTTTGATCCTTTACTGTATATGCTTTTTATGTCAGTTCTCACTCCAGCCATTCTGGTTACAAGCATTGAAGGAGTACCATATGTGTATATTATTTAAATTCCCATAATCTGTGTGACTAAAACACATAATGAAAAAATGAACTGTGACATAAAATAATAAGATGGAAGGCAAAATGAGCAACATACAGTGCAGCTCTTGGAGCTAAATATTTAAAAATTAATGAATAAATAGATATTAGAAGAGATGCTGGTACCAAAATCACTACAAATAGGATAGGAAAAGCTGACATATTTGGGCATTATAAAACTTATGTGATATTTTGTACCTTTATAGCACTTCATCTGTTCCAAGACAACAGATAAAAGATCAATCCTGAGTCGCAGCCCACCAAAGCACAGCAGAGATTGAGGAGATATTATTAGGTCTGAGAATAAGAGGTTTAAATAAAAAAGAAGACTAAGACAACTGGGACCATTTGACTTCTGCCTTATGTGGGGATAATGCTGGCCCCCATGCTGCAACAAGAACAAAGGCAGTGACAGATACGCAGAAGAAAGAAGAGCAAGGTTTAAAACTTAGGAAGAAAAGACAATTACCATGGTAAAGGCTGTAATTTAAGACTTATATTTATATCACCCAAATGAATGTATGTCTTGAGGACTGAATTTCAAAGATGAGAGGAGAACTGTAATGACACTGCAGCATATGGGGAAGAACAGTCTCTACTCCTGCTTAGCATCTCAGCATCCCACTGTCCTACTTTATTGTTGTGTCTCCAAACAAGTGAGTCACAGAACAATCTCTGACAAGAATGTTTCTTTATTGAAAAATTCACTCCTTTATTCCCACTATGCATCATTTCCTTCTGTCCTCCTCCATCAGTCTCTTTGGTTTTCAGTTAGAGAAAAATCAGTTTTGAAAATTTGTATTATTTAACTGCAATTTTAAAAAAAGAACAAAATATCTATGTTTTCAAATGGATCAAAGAGCAAAGGTATTTATCAGGCATTATGATCTGCTACCTTTCACTAGAACAAAGGTCGTAAAAAAAGAAAACCTTTGTTTTTAGACAAATTTATTTTGCTTACTCTTCTGTTTTCCACCTGGGACACATGTATGATGCAGAGTGCATACACACACGCTGTGGGAGGTGTGACAGAAATCATTATTTTCTTCTTAGAATCAGCAGTATAAGAACCATGAAATATGTGTAAGTAATACATTTGGGCTCCAAGGCATACTTTTTAATCTAGAAAAAAAAGAATGCCAATTAAATGGAAGTGCAGCTATTGCTTTGTTCTCTGCTTGCAAATGGTCTTAGAAAATTTGTTGCTGCTCTCTTTGCCTTAAAGATTGCATCAAGAGTGAAAAAAATCACAATGTTACCGTGACCTTTAGCATACATAACTGCTGGACTTACCAATAAATTATCCAAGAAAAAATAAATCTCTTAATTAACCTAAAACACAGCAACTTAAATGTATATAAAAAGGAAAAAATAAAAGGTAATGAAAAGTCCAACATGATCAGTTAGATTGCTTTTTGTTATGATAAATCACACAGAAAGATTATTCAACAGTGATAAATAGCTACTATTAGCATACAAAATGGCTGTAAAACAATCTGACACTTTTAGATATGGAAGTTGATGAAAACTCATTTTTCCAGCATTTTGATTCTTATTTTCAAGCCCCTGTTCTAAAAATACTTTGAAGAGGACTTGAATCCATGTACATGGCTAATATAGTGGTGTTGGATTTTAACTCCAGTAAACAGCTCAGCCCAGCACAGCTTCTCACTCACTCTCCCTGCACTGGGATGAGAGAGAGAATCAGAAAGGTAAAAGTGAGAAAACATGTGGGTTGAGATAAAGACAGTTTAATAAAAATGTAAAAAGGAAAAACGACAATAAGAACAAAAAAGAGTAAAAGAAACAACCCCAAGATAAACAAGTGACACAAAAAATCCCAGTTGTTCACCACCTACCAGCTGATGCCCAGCCAGTTCCCAGTCAGTGACAACCCCATCCAGCCTCCCTCCCAGTTTTATTGCTGAGCATGGTGCCATACAGTACAGAATATACCTTTGGCCACTTAGGTTCAGCTTTTCTGGCTGTGTTCCCTCATATTTTGTGCACCCACAACCTAGTGACTGGTGGGGCAGTGTAAGAAACAGAAATAAAAGGTCTTGAGACCATGGAAGCTCTGCTCAGCAAAAGCTCAAACACTTGTGTCTTATCAAGACTGATTTGGTCACAAATCTAGGACAACAACTGTTGCTATGAAGAAAATCAACTCTATCCCAGAGAAAACCAGTGCATATATACAGGTTGTCTCTACCATAAACCCCTGTCTATTATGATTTTAGTTTCCTTTCCCTAAAGGCAGTCATCCCAATATTCTCTTCACTTACAGAATCCTGTTCAAGAGTATCTCTACAGAGGGCCATAGTACAGAAGGCAAAGCAAGATAAAGTTAGTGTATGATCAGTCTGGGTGT
Source organism: Acanthisitta chloris (assembly GCF_000695815.1). NCBI lineage: Eukaryota > Metazoa > Chordata > Aves > Passeriformes > Acanthisittidae > Acanthisitta > Acanthisitta chloris. Next base: position 71,434 of record NW_008680893.1, on the reverse strand, counting down.
CTTTGTTTCTCTGAAGATTAAAAAAGGTAATATCTAACAGAACTGTAGCTCTAATTCTTTTCCTGTGCAAACAGCAATTGGCCTCTACCTTTGACCCCAAGGGTGGCAATAGCAATACAGAGCATGGGCAGAAAGGCCTAAAAGACAACATGTTTAGCTCACATGCATGGTGGCTTACATGGCTGTTGCTACATTCATTCATTTGGGATTTCATTTGATAAACCTGATCAATGGGAAACTGTTCTTAAATATGAATGCCTCTTTGGTTACCAAGGTGGTCTGCTGAAGTGAGGAAGTTTGTGCTGCCTTGGATGGAAGCATCTGCTATGGGGGCCTCTGGAAGGAGCCAGGTCCCCAGACACAAAGGGGACTTGGCTTGGGCAGGGGGAGTTGTCCACCATCTGAATTACAACCGAGCTGCCTCATGAGCCTCTTCTTTTGGCTGTCTTTTATTATTAGCAAAATAAAAAAGCAAAGCAACATAAAGGTAATTTCTTGTCTTTCAGTAAAGTGTTTTCCCTGGGGATGGGTGTGGAGTAACCCCTAGTGACATTCTCTTCTTGAAGAGTCTCATGCAAAATGTGTGTGTCCATGCTGATGTGAGGGCACCATCCCAAAACTACAAAGCATTGAAATGTTCATGTAGAGGGTGATTTTTTTATTAGTTTGTTCTGTTCCTGAAATAAACTCAAGTTTACATTATTAGGTTTTCCATCTACACATAGACTGTGTGTCTCCCCTTTCACAATTTCATTCAGAGATTTTTAATTGGTGAGCACAGAAAATTATAGGGATACAAAGGAGAGGGTGGATGCATTTCCATTCTTCAGGGGACTGAAATAGCAAAGGCCAGCTCTGGTTAGAAAAGCTGCAGATAGATCCAGACCTCCTATTAAAGGCACATGAAATTGTTCCAAGAGGACAGGAAGTTTTTTAATGAGATAGTCAAGTTGCTGCAAGGTTGTCATTAAAAACAGCAAGGGATGCTGATTTTCCATTTGCTAACATTCCTGATTAGATTACTGTTGTTTACTGAATTTTGAAACATTTAAAGACAAATTCCACAGGCTTGGGTTTTTGTTGTTGTTGTGGTATTTTTTAAGATTTCAGAATGTAAAATCATGTAGCAGAGTGATTGAAATCATCACATAAGGAGGGGAAACAGACAAATGCATTTCATCTCATTACAGTATTTAAACAAGAATGGCTGCAACGTATGTATGAAAATCAGTGAGTGACTTCATAAATTCATATCAATGTTGAAAAAGTCTTAGTCCTAAAAGCTAGACACTTAGAAGCGAAGTACGTCCTTTGCTCGGCAGCAAAATACTTCAATGCTACTCATCAGGTAGTAACAAATGTTAAACAAAAATATGTAAATATATCCTCTGAATGCAATGGGACTGGTATCCTACTGTGATGGCTTGTTCTAGGACATCTAGAACAAAAATCTAGATCAATGAATAATAACATGTTGTAATAACGGATGATATAGTAAATGGAATATGGGAGAATCTGTAAATAGAATACGGGAGAATCTGTGGGTAGCAGAGCCTGCTAAGAACTTCCACTCAGTGACATATAATATTCTGTTTCCTTGAGACATAGTAACTCTTGTGCCCTATTGGAGCACCAAGCAATTACAGTGCAGAGAGTAGATTAATGACACTTTCTGAATCTCTTCCTGGAGCAAACATTTTTTTTGAGGCAGCCCATCTGCATATTGATCCAACATGCATGATAAAATGCAGAGATGTGTATTTACAGAGGTATTAGGGCTTGGAAAATAGATATAAATAATAGCCTCCAAGGGTTAAGATAACTCAAATGTTATCCCACTATATATTGAATTCCATCATGCTCAATAAATGGGAGCTATTAGATGCCATTGTTTTTAATGAGACTGGCTGGTGTTACTGCAAAAGATAATTAACCTTTACCACATAATTATTTTTTTTAATTTCCAAAAATGCACACTGTGATTTGAACATTTTTGTGTATTTATAAAGTACTCTAAAACGGTCTGGGGTTGGGTTTGATTCATAAAGTTGGTTCCTAAAGTTGGGAGTTTTTTCACTCCAAAGTGACTCTTCTCATAAGGTAAAACATGTCTGACAGAAAATATTTTGACAGCTATGTGGAGTTAGTATTAGGAATGTCTCTGCTCACAAAGGACACCAGGTTTGCTAGTAACACCCTTGCATGTCTGAGTTTTTGAATGAGCTGGGGAGAGCTGGAGATGCATTTGTCATCCTCCATTTTAATAAATCAGCTTATTAAAAATCCTCCTCAGCATTCTCTATTCTTTGTGGCATCCCACCGTGGGCAATAAGCCAATATAGTGCAAATGCATCAAACTAAATGACCATTTGTCTTAAATACACTTTGATTTTTGGCCTTCATATTTGCCTTGTAGCTTTTCTAGTCTTTGTATTAGATTTAGTGTGTTTATAGCAGGACTTAGATGCTTAAGGACATTTGAAGACCTTGTGGAAGAAGTGTTGATAAATCCAGGGATTTCTTTTCTTCTGTAATCCCCATGGATATTTTATTTATAATACAGCAACAGTCTACGGAACTTACACAGCTTCAGGACCATGTGTGAGATACTGCAAAGCTGCAAAAAATGAGATAGTCTTGTAGAAAATATATCATTAGAGATCCTAAATTTGAAAAGATGGTGACGAACAGTTCTCAAGATACTTGTTTTCATTTCTCTCATAGAGAATAAAATTAGGCATGGCCTTTGTTGTAGGGAAGAGGCATAAGATGTGTCTTTCCAGTTGATGATGCTGGAAAAATTTCAATATACATATGCAGACTGACAGTGGATAAATAGAAGGATAGTTTTTTAACAAATAAAAGGCCACCTGTTTTGATTTCATGCCCAATATGGTGGGGAGAATTCATGCATCTTTTCTGCGTTGGGATACCACGTCTGGTACTTAGCCCCAGCCAGGTACTTAAGCCCTTGGGAATGAATTATTTTGCTGCTGCAAAATTTAGGGAACTCAGAGTTTTGCCCAGGTGGGTACCAAAGAGAGAGTTTGAGTTAAAACCCGGTGATCATGGTAGGAATATTCTGGGGATCTTCTGCCCCAATTAGCCAGGATGCCACCACTGCAACCCCGCTCTCTTGCAGGCAGTGCAACAGCAGCAGATTTCTGATAAACTGAAAACAACCTCACCTCCATTTACAGCCCTTCTTAAAAAAGAATAGAAATGTTTATTCAGAATTCAATGAATTCATGAGAAAAGATTTTGGCTTTGCTTTTCTGCCAATAGTTGGGTTACAGAGAAGACAAAAGTGTATCACCAGCTGCAGGCAGCTAACTCACTCACTGTACACTCATGGGGCTGATGGCTTTGTCATGGCAGGGCTGGAGTCCAGGCCTGGCTCATAAGGCGCCTGCATGATGGATCTGGTAAATGAATCTGTCTGTAAGCACACAAGTTTATTATACTAGGCCCCAGCTTATTTAATTTGTGAAATCCTACTGAATCACAAACCCAGACAGTGTGACAAAATTCATAGCACTACATTCATTTCTGGCATTATTTTTTTTATTAGATTTATTGTGACTGATTGCTATTTTCTACATGACTGTAGCCATATATGAAGATATATGAAGTTACTTTCAGTCACGAATATGTCTCCATAGTGTGTTGACTCATTGCAAGCAAAATCACTGTAAAATAAAATTATTCATAGGTGTAGAAGGCCCATTTAGCAAAGATCTATCTGGAAAGAGTTTTCTTGTGTGATAATTTTTGTCAGTTAGAAAACATGAGCTTGGATGTATCTCTAATAGCATGGAGTTCAGTAGAAGGTATTTTGTGGCAGGAATGGGTACCATGATAATAGAATTTATTTCTTGTTACTGTTTCTCATTTTCATCCCCTTGATTCATCATTCCACATGTTCCCTTATGTTTAATTTTCTAGTCATGCTAACAAAAAACATAAGTTTCAGTATTTAGTACTGTGGGTAGTAAAAGAAAATTCATTTGAATAGTCAGAAAACTTCCAGCTGTTATAAGTCTACACACATCTTAACCTGCTCTTTGCAGTCTCTTTTGATCATTTAATCCTGCCATTTGAAATCTCTGGTTTTACCATTATGTATCTACTTGCTTTTTTCTTGAGTGACCTACAGGATTTTTTCCACCTAGAGGTGTACTCTGAAAGTCAGGTTTAGCAAGCATATCTTTTGTGTACAAATATTATTTGATAATTCACCATCAAAACTTCAAGCCCTTAGTGAGTTTGTGTGCTCAGAAACAAGTGTCTGAAATATTAGGAGACTGACTGCTAAGTATAATAAAAGGAGAACTTCCATTAATAAAGAAACAGTCTCTTTCCTCTCTCAAAATTTGATTCACTGCATGAAGTGGAAAGAAAATTACAGATGAATCAAATGAATATTCTCACTCAGTTCCGGGTGGTAAAATAATTTTGAGAAAATTTCCTGATTTTTGTAACAGGGCATTAAGTCAGACACTATTTCCTTTTTATTCATATAAAACAGAAGATACCATAAGTCCATAAGGAACAAATTTGCAAAAGTTGTGAATGGATTATTGCTTGCATTGGAAACAACTTTAAAATTTTTGCTGATTTGGTGAAAAAACGATCCATACATTATTGTATGGACATTTGGCCATCTAAGAATTTCAAGGTGGTGGAAGCCTATTAATTAGGTGTCATTAAGTGCATTACAGTTCCTGTTCCTCAATACCCATTTATTTATGCTGTATTAAAAACAAATGGAGCATGTGTTTGCTCCAAAATCATCTCTCTATGTAATATATGTTTTTCATAAAAATTTATGAGTAATTTCAAAGTGAATTTAATCTAACACTGGATTATAAATAATATGTGCAAAAAACCCATATACATTATGCACACAATGTCTAGCTATTGTTTATCATTGCAATATTTTTTGGAAATTAAGGTAGTCATTTAATATCCCTTTGTTCTGTAGTGGGTTTTATCTGCACTTACTGGTGGAAAGGGGAAATTCCTAAGAGCTATTAATATTTTACATTTATATATAACATAATATGTTGCCATGCACCTATCCCAGTGCATGTACTTATTATGTACAGTATGCAGTTCTGTCATTATTTCTCACAACTATCATCTTACTGCCTGATCTTTATGCACTGAAATAAATGGGAATTCTGCTGTTGACCCTAGGCAAAGCAACAATCATGTTCTTGCTCAGCAAATGGTCCTATTGATTTCATTCAAATCACTTGCAGGTCATGGTACCATTCAGCATGAATCAGAATGATAGGATAAAGCGATAGTTAAGGGAGTACAATGAAGCATAGAAAACAACCTATCTAAACCTCTGTCCTCAGACTAGCTGGACATCAAGTTCATTTCTATTATGGATACACAGCTTTTCACTGTGAAATATGTTTTAATTAGTATTGTAGCAACTTCTCAATATCTGAAGGGAGTCTACAAGGGAGC
>NW_008680893.1:58776-65793 GCF_000695815.1 Acanthisitta chloris | reverse complement strand
CCAAGGCCAGGCTGGATGAGGCCTTGAGTAACCTGATCTAGTGAGGAGGTGTCCCTGCCCATGGCGGGTTGGGTTGGGACTAGATGATCTGTAAGGTCCATTCCAACACCTAAATTCTATGATTCTATGATATATTAATAATTTTATACAATGAATTCCAGACCAGTGGAAGAAATATTACCTGTTCTTAGAGCAAACTTTAGTCATACTCGCATGGCACATGATTATAACCTTTTGTGGTTATTCTTTATATGTGTGATTAAATCTTATATTTATTCCATAATTTTATTCTATTTATGAATGTCTTATTCTTCATTACCTATGCTCTCATTTACTTCTTGATACTATCTTCTTTTCTATCTGTATTTCTTTGACATCTTTTTTTTATTTATTTTCCAGTTCTACAATGACATTCTTAATTCCCAATCTTTTTGTTGTTATTTTTCTTGCTCCTCTGTCCTCTCCCACTGCGGCTTTGTTTGATGACTATTTCTTTTACACCTTCCTAGACACTATTTTTTTTCTGCTTCTGTACTCTGAGAAGACAGTCTTCTCCTTTTTAATGATTGTTTTTCCCATTCCCATTTCCATCCTTGCACATTTAAATTTGCTGCACTTTCTCGAGTTGCACTAAGTTTTATCTACACTTTTCTATTTTCGCTCCACTTCTACCTTCCCACTTCACCCCCATTTAATCTATTTTGCCTCTTCACTATGGTCAAACGTATTGTAACTTATTTTGCACTTTCACTACTACTTTATTTCACTTGATCCTGTTTCACAGAGGAACATGGAAGTTGAATCTGTCATTAAAATGGCACAACAGAGGAAGAACAACAGAAAGTTGATTAATTTTGTCCCACCTTCCTTCCGTTCTGTTGTCACTCTGCTCAGAGCTTAAGAAGTTGACAGAAAGGTGTAAAGATATGAAATTGCATTTTGAAGTGTGATTGTTAATGTGCTTCAGACTGCATAATTATTATGGTCTTGATTGTTCTTCTAATGGGGAAGCAGAACTAACAGAGAGATTGGGGCTGATAGGTTTTCCTGAACATCTAGCCAAGACTAAAATTCAGGTTTAGCTACTATAAATATAATTTTAGAACATGAACACACATAATATGAGCTTAGTTCCGAAGAATTTACAATTAAATAGAACCTAAACCATTCCAAAACCTAAACTATAAGACTGGAGAATAAAGTGGCTATTTTTTTACTTTATTTTTTTGCATTAGATTCTTATCCAGGCTTTAGCTAGGGAGCTTATTCTTTCATGATTTTTCACTGTGAAAATTTGTTATATTTATCAGTCCCAAGCAGGCCATGTAAATTATACATTGATGACTGAGTTTTTGATAATTACCCAAGCTGGATCAAAATAGTAACTGTTTCAGAATTTTGCCTCCTTGGTAGAGAAGTTTTTGGTACAGTTTCTACACAGATGATCAAGCTGAATTAGTCTGAGTTCACACAAATTGGTGTTACAAGAACAACTGTGGAACAGGCAGCAAAATGTTGCATTGCAAAGCAGGGCCACTAAGAGATTATTTATTCACTTGAGGAACGAACTCATGGAAGCTGTCAGTGGTGACCACTAGGTAGCTTAGTTCAGGAAAAAATAGTGGCCTGAAAGGCAGCTTCCTGCACTCTTACATGTCAGAAGGGGTTTTGTCACTTAAGAAGATAACATCAGGTTTCTCTCTTAACCTGATCCCACATTTCAATATTGCTCATGCACCTTAAATCCCCCTTGAAAATGTCAGTTGAGGAACTGATAAATATACTAAGGCTATAATGCTCACATGCCACAGCAACTGAAAGGTACTGTTTGAGAGAGTGTGCCAATTATTTTCCAGATGCCATGGCAACAAAGTAGAAGAAGAGCCCACTCCTCCCTTAGCTGCAAATCCCTGAAGGCGTGATCCTCAGGCTACCTTGGGGCTAACTTGCGAGATCCAAGCAGAATGCAAATGTGTTGAAACAAGCTGCACTCTAAAAAGCAGCAGGGAAACAGATTACTATTTTCTGTGATTTACACATTTAGCAACATGCAAAGTTTTAGTTTTGCATAGAGTTCTCTGTTGAATTGAGGCATAAATTGGTGCTCTGGCCATGTAAACGTTACTGTGTTTACCTTTTGCTGCAAGCCATGACATACTCCATGATGTGCTACTTTGCAGCATGCGTAATTTCCACTACTGTATCAGTTAAATTCCTTACAAACTTATTTTAGTGTCCAGGACCTTACTTGTGTGTCAAGAATGCACTGGTGTATGAGCTAAAGTTTTTTAATTAACTACTAAAGGTGGTTTGCTTTGTTTTAATCTCTGGATTCTCCCTCATACCAACTGGTGCCATCAAAACATAAAACATTTTTCACAAATATAGATTTGCTAGTGTCAGGAGCCATTAGTTGGCCTCTTGTGATAGTCTACCACTTTTTCTTTAGTTTCTTTATGTCTAAATACAGATGACTGACAAATGTGCTTTGTGGTTTGTATTTTATGGTTGGTTTGTGTTTTGGAGTTTTGTCCTAGCTGTTGTATGTGGTGAATTGGAACCATAATGAAGGAAAATTATTTTAAGTAGGATTATCTTGCTGGATTTTGTCACCTATTTGAGATGTGAGAGAGTCACTTGGTTCAGTGTGCATTCAGACATCCTGTGGTAGTTCTTGGTATTTTCCACACTTTTGGCCAAGGAGGGATACCTACTTTCAAATATGGCGGTTTTTGGCTAATTTTAAAACTGCAGAATCTCATCTGTTTCCACCTTTTGCCCCAGAATCTTTCCAGTGTTTTACTTGGGAATGCAAATAGCCATGGAAATCTTTTGCAGGTAAACAGGATAGTGCCAGCAAAATGGTCTAATTTGAGGTATTTAGCTGGAGTACTCAGCCCTGGATGAAAGCACCCATACCTTTTAAATCATTCATGCACTAGTTCAATTTAGTTTCCATGATCAAGAGTCCCTGAGCTGGCTGAAAATGACAGCCTGCAACATGCAGTGGTCAAGAAAATGCCACTTTTGTTGCTTAGCACATCATTATTTCAGTGCTTTGAGCCTTTTTCAAAAAGAGAAAAGGGGCTTGCAAAGACTATTTTCTCAGTCTATATGTTTGTTCAAACCTTGACTTTCATAAATTACAATTTACTTTAGAAAAAACAAAAGTGAACATTCAGTTTTTCATTCAAACATTTTACTTTGACCTGCTCATAATTTCTTCTAAACTTGTAGTAAAAAATAAAAACAATAACTATTGAAGGAAGCTACTGTTGGTTTATGTTCTCTGTTTCCTGGGATATTTGTCATTTCTCTAGGCTGTTCTGCCTTGCCTTTATTTCCAGAGTTTTTATTTGTAAATGGACTTTTGGAGTCACAGTTTTAGAGATCATCCAATCCCCCTGCCAAGGCAGGGTCACCTAAAACAAACTACACAGGAATACATTCAGGTGGGGTTTGATTGTCTCCAGAGAGGGAGACTCCATGACCTCCCTGGGCAGCCTGTCCCAGTGCTCTGCCATCCTCAATGTAAAGAAGTTCTTCCTCATGTTGAGATGGAACTTCTTGTGTTTTAGTTTATGGCCATTACTCCTTGTCTTCTCTCTGGGTAATACTGAAAAGAGTCTGGCACCATCATCTTGATACCTACCTTTGAGATATTTATATGGGTTAATGAGACCCCCTCTCAGTATTTTCTTCTGCAGACTAAAGAGGCTCAGGTCCTGCAGTCTTTCCTCATAAGAGAGATGCTTCACACCCATAATTATCTTTGTGGCCCTCTGCTGGGCTGTCTCCAGTAGCTCCTTGTCTTTTCTTGAATTGTGAAGCCCAGAACTGGACACTATTTCTGTTGTGGCCCCACCAGGGCCTAGTAGAGCGGAAGGATCACTTCCCTTGACCTGCTGGCACACTCTTGCACCCCAGGATACCATTGGCACTTTAAGCTGCAAGGGTACATTGCTGGCTAATGGTCAACTTGTCTTTCAGCCAAACTTCCAGGTCGTCCTCCGCAGAACTTCTCTCTAGTAGGTCAGTGCCCAACCCGTATTGATACTTGGGGTTATTCCTCCCCGCGTGCTTGATTTCTCCCCTACACTTGCCTCTTCATCAGACTTCTCTCCACCCAAGTCTCCAGCCTATCTAGGTCCCTCTGACTGGTAGCATTTCAGGTGTATGAGCCACTCCCTCCATTTCCGTATCATCAGCAATTTTGTTGAGGTCTTCCTTTCTCCAGCCTTCCTTTCTTACCTCCAGTGTATGGGATTCCTGAGGGCCAGCCTCAGCAGCAAAGACTGAGGCAAAGAAGGCATTCAGTAATTCTGCCTTCTCTGTGTCTTCTGTCAACAGGACACCCATTTGATTCAGCAGCGGCCCCACATTTTCCCTAATCTTCCTTTTGCTACTGATGTACTTTTAGAAGCCCTTCTTGTTGTTCTTGATGTCCTTTGCCATACTCAATACCAAGTGGATCTTTGCCTTCCTCATCACATCCCTGCATACTTTAACAATGTTCTTATAGTCCTCCCATGTAGTCTGTCCCTTTTCCCACATCCCATTAATTTTTTCTTTTGTTTGAGGTTTGCTAGAAGCTCCCTGCTCATCCATGCAGGTCTTCTGCCTCCTTTGCTTGATTTCTTGTTCATGGGGATACACTGGTCTTGAGTTTGGAGGAACTGATGCTTGAATATTGATCAACTCTCTTGGATCCCCTTCTGTTTTAGAGTTCTAACACATGGGATTCCTCTGAATACGTTTTTTTAAGAGGTGGAAGTTAACTATCCAGAAGTTCAGGGTTCTAGTCCTGCTTACTGCTTCACTTCCTCCACACAGGATCCTGAGTTCCACCATCTCATGGTCTGGACAGCCAAGGCTGCCCCCAGCCTTCACATCTTCAACCAGTCCCTCCTGGCTTGCTAATACAAGGTCTAGCAACAAATCTCTCCTTTTTGGCTCTTTCACCAGTTGCATCAAAGAGTTATCATCACTGATCTCCAGGAACTTCCTGGACTTTGTGTGCTGAGTTGTGTTGTCTCTCCAACAAATATCAGGGTGTTTGAAGAACCCCAAAAGAGCCAGGGCCTGTGACTGTGAGACTACTTCCAACTGTCCATAGAAAGCCTGATCAACTTCCTCCTCCTGATCAGATGACCTGTAATAAACACCCACAACAGTGCCACCCATAGTAGCCTGTCCTTAATTCTTACTCATCAGCTCTCAACTTGTCTGTCCCTGTGTAGAGCTCGATACATTCCAGTTGCTTGCTCTCTTTCATAAAGTGCAACTCCACCACCTGGCCTTACTGAGCTGATGAAATAAACCTTTTAGTCAGTTCTTTGTTACGTGCTCTGCACTGGTCTAATTCCTCATTTTTCACACTGCAAAAAGACATGTTTCATTGCAGAAGGTGCTGGAGGTAGGTGATGAGTTAATAGTTTAATTTTCAGGAAAGCACCTTTCAATAAATGGAACATGGACTACTGCAGCTCAGAGCAGATAGCAAGGTGAAGTTTATAGAGCCCTTTGTCCTTTGCCTGAGGGCTTGTTCTGAGGATTTAGACAGCAGTAGGATGTCAAACCAGCACCAGAACTCATAGTGCCTGCATTAAGGTCTACTATGATTTTTAAGGATTGTAGGTCCCACTATGTCCTAAATTAGTTTGACACATATACATTAACTAGAGAAAGGACTTGAACTTTGGTTTCCTTTATTGCTGGTGAGTGGCACAGCCACAGCAGAGTAAATCACACTTTCTTCATTTAGACCAATGAATATTAATTTTATTGATATAAAGCAAATCAGTTTCCATGAAAGAAACTAAGAAAGATATAAAACTTCAAAAACAGTCCTGAGTCTAATTAATAGAATTAATTTCATGATATATGAGCCTGTGTTCAAGAAGAAATGCAACTCTCTCATGTCCTGAATGAGTGCTCTGACTGCAAGAGTGGCTATCTTCTGTGAAAGAAGGGGTATTGATCCCACAAGCTGCAGTCCATAGGCAAAAAAAGTCTTTATAAAAACTGATTATATTGAAGCTGATGTATATAGGATCACAGAATTATAGAATCCTTTAGGTAGGAAAATGTCTTTCAAGATCATTAAATCAAAATAGTGACCTAGCACTGCCATGCCCACCACAAAATCATGTCCCTAAGTTCCATATCTACACATCTTTTAAATACCTCCAGGGATGATGATTCTAACACCCCCCTCTGCAGCCTGTTCTAATGTTTAAAAAACCTTTCAATTAAGAAATTTTTCCTAATATCTTATCTGAAACCTCTCCTGGTGCAACTTGAAGCCATTTCCTCTTGTCCTGACATGTTACTTGGGAGAAGTGATTTACACCCACCTGGCTACCAGCTCCTTTCAGGCAGTTGTAGAGAGCAATAAGGTCTCCCCTGAGCCCCCTCTTCTCCAGGCTATACAATTCCATTTCTCTCAGACTCTCTTCATCAAGCTTATGCTCCAGTGCCCTTTAGGCACTTCTTTGGCACATTTGTATAGACACATGAATATATAAAATGCAGGCATGCTTGCACAAAATTTTGTATTACTCAAGTCTGTATTTTTAAATAAAAAGCTTTCTGCCAAGACATTTCTGACTAGATAAAGTTGCAAGATAGGAATAGCGACTGATTCTGCCACCTGCATTTTATCAGAGCTCATATTTGATAGTATATGACATCACTTTCCATATAGATTTTCTTGATAAATAGGTGAGATTTGTCTGGAGAACAGTATGATGTTAGAATTGCCATATCCTGAAACTGTTCTTTATGTTTGCAAATTGGGAGTTTCATATGATGCACTGTATGTTCATAGCATGTTCAGATTTTAAATTATTAGTACCATTAGAAATGCTGTAAATGTTGTGATAATCAAACAATACTCCTATAGCAAGTATTATAACTAGGCATCTAGACAAGTCAGTAGTCTAGTTCTTTGGGTGTAGGAAAACATTTATCATTTGTCATCATGAAATTGTGAAGCAGTCAGTTCTGGAGTGAAAA
>NW_008680893.1:54455-58747 GCF_000695815.1 Acanthisitta chloris | reverse complement strand
GAATGGAGAAACTTCCACAAAGACATCTAACAAATCCTTCACTTCCAGAAAATACCATCATATTTTCACACACTAGTTGTAGGAGATATCAATTTTTAGCATAGCATATGGAAATCCACAAAACAGCACACTGTATGGTGCTCAATTATTCCATGAAGTAGGAAAAACTCACTATACATTCAGGGAGTTAAAAAAACCCAACAACATATCTGATAATTAGTCTACATTTAACTCAATGCCTCTAGTTGGAATTTAAACCATTACTTAAGAATAACAGAGAAGGTAAAAAGAATAGCTCTGGGGGGTTTTGTGTTTGTTTTGTTGCTTTTTTTTGGGGGGAGGGATTTGCTTTGGTTTAGGGTTTTGAGTTTTAGGGTTTTTTTTGTGTTGGCTTTGTTTGTTTGGTCTTTGGTTTAGGGTTTTGAGTTTTAGGGGGTTTTTTGTGTTGGCTTTGTTTGTTTGGGTTTTTTTGTGAATGGGTTTTTGGTTTGGTTTTTTATGTGTGTGTGTGGGTTTTTTTTATCTTGATTGTTTGGCTTTCCTTAAGGACATTATGATAGGGAAAAGTAAAAATAGCTTTCTTGTAAGAGGTGTCTTCTCTTGTATTTGCTTCATCCAATTTAGGTTCTGCAAAAGCCATGACAGGGAACAGATGCCCAATGTAACATATAGGTTCTGGAGCTTCCTTATCCTTCATTCAGAGTCAGACAGACACTTAAGGGAAAACATCGAAAGAAAGAAAGTAAAAAATAAAAAGTCACCATATAGCATGTAGATCTTTTAAAGTTGGTGTGGTGTAATTAAGCAGTGTCCAGGTGCGATTATGTTCATTTCATATTGTATGCAATACAATATTTCCATTATGACTGGATGGGACATTGCATTTTCATTGTTCTGAACTTTAGTCTTAGAATTCATTGTTATTGATAACATCAACAGATACCATGGTATTGTGAAGACTAATGTCTATAAAGTCTCTCTTCAACCGTCCATCTGGTTTTGACTCTCAGTTCATCAGATGTTAAACATTATAAAACAGTGCAGGACTGTTCCCACCTTAAAGCCCAACACTCTCCTCTATGCATATGACAAAATAGGCAATTTTCTTCTTCTTTGTTTCTTGTTACGCACAATAAAAATTCTCCTTTATACCCAACAGCCTATTTTTGCAATGGTCTCTTCATTCCTCTGATGATGGCAGTTAACACAATGAGAAAAAGCAGTGGGTGGGATCCAGCTTATCTGCTATTGGTCCAGATTTTCTGTCATGACTCATTGCTGGATAATTTATTTTTGACTTTTCAGTTCAAAGACTATGGAGGTGAATCCCTAGAGCTGCATATTCAAGGCTCTTATTCTACCAAATACAACTCCAGATGCAGCTTAATCCTACCTAGGAGCAAAGACCTATGGACCCTATGGGCCCTATGGACCCAGAACTCTTGCTCTGATAAACAGGCAGGCCAGCAATCCTCCATCTTCCCCAGTAAGACTGAAAGGTGGAGGATTACTAGTACATAAAAGTGAAGTTTATCTTTTGACTCATTCTTCAGATAGAGATCTATACCACCAAGAACTCACATTTCAGTTAGAAACTCAAAGCTTATGCAATTGTAGTAATGATCTTCTTACGTACAAAGGTAATGAGACATAACGTTCCCTACCTTCTTAGCAAACACCAAAAATACCTGCCAGCAAATAAATATTTATTCAACTCATTTTAGCAAACATTTATTCCAGTTACTGAAATCAATTTCTTGGTTAGCTGGGATGCATCTCATTTCACACACTTCCACTATGTACCAAACATTGCTAAAAATTTGCAATGTGGATTAGAGAAACTCTTGTCTTGGACATAGAAGGAGGAAGTCAAGGACACACTTTAGCTGGAGCTGTCCTGCTGAGTGGTGGCTAATGACAGCATTCTCACCTCTGTCCAGTGAGGACTTCCTTAACTAACTTCATCATGACCTGACAAAAGCAAGAGTCCTAAAAAGTCACCCAGTTTCAGCTGAATTAAATTCTTCCAGCAAGATACCTTTATATTTTCAGTGGCCTTTTGAGCTAGGGCACCTCTGCATAAACTATACAGAAAGATTTCAAGGCTTTTTAATACAGGTAGAAGTGCAGGTTTTGCCAGTCTCTATGTGTACACAGGAAGAGGTACGGAAGAGGATGAGTTTTGCTCTGGGGTTATTACATCTCCTGTTGGCAGCAGGCAGTTAAAAGGCAGTAGAACTTAGACATGTTTTTAAAATATGGCAAATCATTTTGAGGGGGTGGCAAATTTTGGAAGCAGTATTTTGCAGTAAGGCCCAAAATACTGCAGAAAGAAATCTAGTGTGGTCTAGCTCACATCCTGCACAGGGGTTCTCTGAGTCCTTAGATAACAAAAGGAACACTGGGGAAAATGTGGGCTCATTGTTCAACAAGATGTGGTGCCTGAACTCATGGGATATGGAAGAGGCTGATGTGTTGAATGTCTCCTTTGCCTTAGCAAAGTGCTCGAGCACCCATAAAGGCAAATGGCATCCTGGGCTGCATGGGAGAAGTGTTGCTACCAGATTCAGGGAGGAGATCCTTCCCCTCCACTCAGCAGTGGTGAGACCACAGCTGGAGTGCTGTGTCCAGTCTGGACTCCCAGTATCAGAAAAACATGGATATACTAGAAAGAGTCAAATGAAGGGCTGCTAAGTTCATGAAGTAACTGGACCATCTCTCCTATGAAAAAAAGATGAAAGGGCTGAGACCCTTCAGTCTGGAAAGGTGAAATCCCAGAAGGTATATCATTAATGTATATAAACACCAGGAGGGAGTGGGCAAAAAGGATGGATCCAGGCTCTTTCCAGTGGTGCCCAGTGACAGTCCAAGAGGCAATGGGGACAAATGGAAGCACAGGATGTTTTGTCAGAACATCAGGAAACACATTTAATGTGAGGTTGTGGAGTCTCCATCCTTGAAGATATTCAAAAGCCATCTGGACATGGTACTGAGCAGTCTGCTTCAGATGGCCCTGCTTGAGCAGTGGAGTTGAACCAGATGACCTCCAGAGATCCTTTCCAACCTGAAACTTTCTGTCATTCTGGGATCCCATTTATACATCAGAGGGTCCCTGACTAAGGTAAGTGAGGGATATTATTGATTTTAAGTCAAAGAGAAAATTAGGGTGCATGGTTCTGATGTAACCTCAGGATTATTGTGTTTCCAAAGTTATGCCTTGGAGAATAAATTTACTTTCATGGTATTAAAAGGCAATAATTGTTTTTGCAAGTAATTCCTTCTCTCTAAACACCTGTATGAGGAACATGCTGACATGAATAATTTAATGTCTCACACGTTTTCCAGTAGTCTGTAGAGTTCAGTTACACAGCAGACCATGAAATTCTTAGCACTAGACAGAAAAAGAAAAACTGTCTATGCCATTATTATGCCATAAAGAGAGCTATCACATCACCTTTTAGCCTGTCTAAAACTTGAACTTCATCACAATTGGAGTCAGTGCTTTCTTGTATCTGTGAGTGGTTATAATTAATGCAATACCTGCATATTATAAATGCTAAGACTGAATAAAACATCTATAGTTCTAAAAATCACACGTTGTCACAGCCTGAGACATGAAATATCAATTCCCTATAAGGATTGTTTAAAGTGCTTTTTAAAGCATTTTTTACATGTATTAGCGCATGGCAGGGGAGGAAAAAAACAATTATATAAAAGTGGTTTATGCATAAATGCATTTTACCAATATGGGACAAATAAAAGTAGTGATTAAAAAAATGCCTTTACTTTCCATGTAGCATTCTGAAACTTTACTGCAATTGAATAAATAATTGAAGTAAGTATGGGAAAATAAAAGACAGAGCAGACTACCCCTACAGCACTATAGTACACAGCAGAAAACATTGGAAGACAAGAAAGAAAAGATTAAAAAAGCACACAACAAACAATCCAGAAAAAGGAAAGATATTTATTAAATTGTTGGACTTTTTTTTTTTTCAAAATCAAACAGTATGTGAAACAAAGTCTTCCCATGTGATATCTTGCATGGAAAATATGAATATCCTCTAGGAATTAATCACTTTCTTCACAATCCACTATCTCTAGAATTATTTTACACAGAAACCCCTATATAATGCCTATGGCAAATTAATCTCATAATGTGACTTTCTGTTATGACATCTGCACAAGTCTGCAGGAAGTGCAGTACGTGCATTTTTCAGTAAGATACTTATGCTGATTTGGGCTAAAGTAGAGTTAGGTTTCTTCACAGTGGCTAGTATGGGGCTATGTTT
>NW_008680893.1:0-54307 GCF_000695815.1 Acanthisitta chloris | reverse complement strand
CAGGGAAGACTGGGATGAGACACAGCTGGGACAGGTGACCCAAACCGACCAAAGGTATGTTCCATGCCATGTGACATCATGCTCTGTATATAAGGTGGGAGGTAGAAGGAAGAAGGTGGGACATTTGGAGTGATGGCTTCTGTCTTCCCAAGGAACTGTTATGCATGATGGGCCCTGCTCTCCTGGAGATGGCTGAACACTTCCTGCCCATGGGAAGAAATTAATTAATTTCTTGTTTTGCTCTGCTTGTGAGTGCAGCTTTTGTTTTCTCTGTTAAACTGTCTTTATCTCTACCCATGAGTTTTTGTAGCTTTTACCCTTCTGATTGTCTCCCCCATCCCATTGGTGGGGGAGTGTGTGAGAGGCTGTGTGTTCTTGGTTGCTGGCTGGGATTAAGCCACGAACAGGTATGAACAGGCTTGTTTACTAATACACTTAGCAAGATGTTTAGGCACCTACTTGTTGGAGGACCTATGGTGAATGTCTTCTCAGCTTTGCCCATAAGTGTTCAGTGACTCTGAAAGAGACATTAATTTTTGTCACCTGTCTTCTTATGACTTGGTTTGCCCCACATGAGAGTGCAGGTATGTTGGTTAGTTTGGTGAAGCACATTGTAGCCCATGCACAAGGGCTCTGTGGTGGCTGTAACTGTTACAGGAGTTATCTGTGCTCTTTGCTGATGGCCTTCTCCAGGAAAATGCTGAACAGCATGTTTCCTATAGACTCCAAGGAAGCAGAAAGCATTTAGTCCTCTGATAGCATTTTAAAATATTTTTCCTCTTCTTTTTATTTTGCAATTTATGTATTCAGAGCAATCAGAATGTATAAGTTATTAGAAAGCAAAAAAGAAAAGATTTAATCCCTACCAGTGTAGATTGTACAGTTTATATTCAGAAATTATAGCAGCTGAAGCTTGATTCAGTAACATCATGAACCTGTGTAAATTAATTTGCATTATTTGATAGCTAAAGATAAATCCTAAAACAAGCGCTGATACCTGTGGGGCTTTTTTTGTTTGTTTATTTGTTTTGTAACCACATAATTAAACAATATTCTAAAAGAAAGCTTTAGAACAAGAAGACATATCAGCTCTTGCTGAAAGAGCCCAGGAAAATTGAACTACAGAAGGAAAAAAAAACCCAGGTAAATAAGAAGGGATTACTAGCAAGAGCATTAACAAGTGACTATTCCTCAATGCTCTTTTCAGGCCTTCGTCTGTCTGGCTTATCCAAACAGAGGAGTGAGGTCTGTGCCACTGCAGTCCAAGTTTATGAGTTTTATTCTGAAGTCTGCACAGTTGGCTGATGAATGTAGAATCTGTTCATAGACAAAGACAGAAGGAAGCTGCATTTCTATAGTAATAAGAAAACTTTGTCAAAGTTCTGTAACCAAAGCCAAAGAAAGTCTGTATATTTTGAAGTGTGGTGAAAGAAAATGAATGTTTGCATTTTTGTTTGCTTGCAAACTGTTATTTAAAAGTCAGGTAACACTGTCATCAATATTGTTAACTTGCATGTTCAAACTGAATAAAACGCAAAATGCTGAAATTGGTTATCAGGGCAGGGGAGGAAAGAAGTTACTACTCGGCAGTAGCTCTGTGTAACTGCATCAGCAACATGTTCAAGGGAGTCTGGGTCTGTCTACTGACCATATTCCCTTCAACTCTCGTTCTACAATGAAGTTAGACAGACTTCTGACCATGGCAATGTGCAAATATTTGATCCTTTATGCAAAAACTTCTGTGGTCTTTTGAAGGCCTATCTTAGTCCACATCTTGTAATTTCCATGTTTAAGTGCTATATAGAAGATTTTAAACCATTAAAAACATTTCACAAATCAAACAGGAAAGATCTTTACCTCACTTCAGACATCATGATTATTGCCTGTGAGGATCACAGAAATCTGACTGAGAAATGGAAGGGGGATGGGAAAGACCTCTTGCCTTCCAGACTGGCCTGTGTAGGATATAGGGAGGTAGGTGCTGCTCACAGGAGTGTGAGATCAATCACTTCTGCTGGATGGACCTGAAATGTGGTAACTGTGCAGCAAGCAAGTTCATTTCTGCCTCATCCAGAGGTGTGTTCAGAACCAGTATGGATTTGCTAATTCCACCAGATATCACTCAGGCACTTATTATGTGTTGCATTTCACTGGACTAACTTTTGCAGGAATTTTTCTTACAAAGCTGAGCACTACTTTTTCTAAAGGACCATGCACTTTGCAATGACAAAGTTTAAAATTTCTTTCCTACACCAGCACAAATAAAAAAAATAAAGAAAACTTTAAAATTAGGGCAAATCTAGAATTTCTCCTAAAGAAAAAGAGATAATTAGGAAATAATTCTGATAAAGAGTGTATCTAAGATCAGTAAATGCAAGGTGTGCACTCTCTCAAAAGTATGACTGATAACACATAATGGCATTTTTAATCCGGGGTAAATCAGAACTGGGCAACTAGTAATCACACATTCTGCTATTGCCATATATTCTCATAGAGGTTTTTGGGTTGTTTGACAGGTTTCTTTTGTTGGGTTTTTTTTTTTCTGTTTTAATCAATTTTATTCAGCTACCTACATTGAATTAACCTGTATGTTAAGCGAAAGGAAAAAACCTTTTAGTGAAGACAGATCTTCCTCTCCTCTCCTTCATTCCTGTTCTCTTCAAATTCTTGTCTCCTAAAACAGATGTAAGATCTAGGAATAGAGTCCAAGGATCAGAAAAAGGATTGCTGCAAATGGTTGGGACTTAGAGGTCAAGATGTATAAGGGTCAACTGGAAAGAAAAGAAAGATCAAGAGGAATTACAAATTACAAAAGAGAGTATAAAGTTCTGGAAGCTGAAGAATGAACAGGCAGATGTTAAGACTGAAAGATAAACATTAAAACCATACTTTGGCTCAGCTCTCTGTCTGCAGACCGATGGTGGGAACAAAGAGAAAGCAGGATGGCAAATGGGAACTAGAGGATGAAACCAAGCTCAGACACAGCTGAGCAAGAAGCAGAAATTAACAGCTAAACCTGTGCTGCAGGGGAAAAGCAAACATGAGGTGCACCATATGTTCAAGGTGCCCACTTTGTCACACCTGTATGCCCTGTCCTGCTACTAAGCAATTAAATAAATTTTGTTCAGATAAACGAAACCCAGTTCTTAGTCGTGAAGAGGGAGTCATATCGATTGTTTCTAGAGTTAATTTATCAATCAGGTGAATACAATTTGTTTTAAATACAGGCAAAAGAAAAGTAACAAAATGTTGACATGTCATGGTAGTCTGTTCATTAGGCATCTCCAGAACAATGAAGGACATCCATGCACAGCAGGTGAGAGCTGTGAGCCCCCAGCTGTCCCAGTTGTAACAGTGTTTGACTGTTTTCTATATGGCTTTCTTGATAAAAAAATAAATAAATTGTGCTTTAGATATCTAAACAGTCTTTGCATGATTTAACATTATGGCCCTAATTAAAACAATGTACAGGGTGTGTTTTAATCAAAATGAGGCATTAGGTGAGTTCTGCTTGTGTCTTTCTACTTGCCCTATGGCTGCTGCACTCTGGAGTTTGGGCAGCAACCACTGACCAGAGGCAAGGAGCATACATGTTGTACAGTGCTCTTTCATAACCTACCCCCATCATCCAGTGCCTAGCAGCAATTTGGGTATCATAAAGCATATGAGACACAGTGTTTTCCTGTAACTCTGCCTTGCCTGCTGTCAGGCATAAAACCAAATGTGATACAGCAGAGTTCTGATTGTCATTGCTGAAAAGTACTGGTGTGAAAACTAATTAACTGGTCTGCCTTCAAGAACAGCCCATGTTTGTTTGGGTTAGAAATTTTTGTTGTTCTGGCCTGTACCCACTGGATGTATAAGACACTTTGGAAAAATCTGTTTTTCCAGTGTTTTGCCAATAACAGCTCTGTTAAATTCAAATGTCAACTTAAACGCAAAAGCATCATCTTTTACTTTGTGTCATTCTGTATTTCATCACCTCCTGATTGTTTGTTTCTGTCCAGGTTATTTCAGTACCTCTTATCAAATTGCAAAAAATGCAGTTTCTTCATCTATGTCCCAGGTAAGGTCATCCTATAACATTTTAGTCATCCAAATAGATTACTGTTAGATTACAAGATTTTAAATACCTTTTCCAATCTAGATGATTCTATGATTTTCACAGGCAACAAGGCTGTAATTCCCAGTGGTAGGACAGACTGGGGTTTTGCAATTCTATATATTATAAAACTTACTTAAATATCTACTTATGGCCTGAAACTCTGGGGGGTTTCGGCTGAGATGTGTGAGTCTGTAAAAAACTGCTTTGTCTTTATGATGATTTCTTTCATCAGTTTTCACAAAAAGGACCACCAGCTCAGTGCCAGCTCTCACAAATCCTGCAGCTGATAAAGCAATGAGGTGGCAAGCTTCATCACAAAACTGATCCTAACAAGCAGAGGGTTCTTTCCCTCTCAGGACTTGTTCTAAGTGGAAAATACTTCTGGTTTTGCTACCAACTTGATGACAAATGCAGGCTAAGTAGGCTTGGTTCCATCAAAATGTTCATACTTTTTCAGTATATTTATTAGACAAGCAAGATACAATAGAGAACAGACTAGTCACACCTGTGGCTGCCTGCTGCCTGCATGTCTCCCTGGCTCTCTACTGTGCTCTTTTTCTACACTGCAAATCTACTGGCAATTAAGAGCTACATGGAGCTCATTAATGAGTAACAGATCTAGATTTATGGTCTTTCAGAGGAAAACTTCAATTTCCTCCCAGCTTCCTCCCTCACACAGCGTATTGACATTAGAGGCAAGAGAAAACAATGTTTTTATATGCATCTCTTATCATACCTGCCTAAACTCTGTGAAGGTGAATGTGCTATAGTTTTCACAGAAACAAAAAAGCAGTTGCAGCAAAGTTTAGTTTCCTTCCCAGCTGAGCAAGTGACAATTATATCAGGAGCAATAACTGAAACACATTCTTTCATTTAACTGTACACTATATAAAATATAAATCCAGCGTCAAGAAAAGTAGCATTTACAGGTGGGCCTAACTCTGACAAGCTTGACCAAGTATTTTGAATTAGAATTTCTAAGCTATTCTTGCCTCTGTTTCTGTTCCTGGTGTGCCCAGGCTCTGTGATGGCCAAGGATGACAAGGACTGAAGAGCCTGCACAGTTGTGGCAGCCATGCACTGCAGAGATGCAAGTAGTCTGCTGCTTACAGTTAAGGCAAAACTGTGCTGCCTTACAAAGGGATGCTGCGATTTTGAATCTTCAAGCATAAACAAGGGGTAGGATGAAAAACAGCACCTCTGAGACATGCCAGTGTTCTTTCTCAAGGACATTTACTTCTATGCTTCCTGTAGGAGACCAGAAGCACAGTATAGCCCAAAGTAGAGCTCTTAAATGTGATCAAATCTATGTGGGTCAGTATTAAGAACAACCAGAAAGGCTTGCTGTCCTCATCAGATATTTTAGAACTGGCCGAGATTTTTATACTTGCACAAAATCTTTCTGTATAAACATTAAGAACATCAAAAATTATCAGAGCATGCATAGTTCAAAACACTTTTTTCAGTGTTTTAAAAGTCGAGATTGTACTTCAAAATGCTTTTTAACCTCAAAAATACAGAAGCCTAGAATCTACAGCAGCTAGGAAAATAGTTGAACACCGTTTTTTCTCTGTAAGTTATTTTCACTATTTGACTTCCACTCCCAGTAAAGACATTTGAGCTATCATCAATAAAGTTCTAATTACTAAGTTCCATTCAGTCAGCGGAGTTGCTACTGAGCTCTATTAGGAAATGAAGGAACAGTAGCTCTGGCTCAGAACAGCACATCTTTCACTTTGTTAGTAGCTCTTTGAAGACTCTATCTTTTGAGACAACTATCTTAACACAGTGTTGAAGACTTAGACTCAAGACTAACTTAATTTGACATCATTTTGGCAGTTGTGGTCACACATTTATATCCACATACAATGTTTTACAGGCAAAAATAGATTCCAGGGAACTACAACTGATGTACAGCTTTGATAGAGTATGATACCATATAATTTCTGCAATGATGAAGTAAGTCAGTGGTGCAACAGAAAAAAGTCAACAAGCATGTGTGAAGCATGTGAGAAAAGAGTAAACTTTACTACATCATTAGCATTTATCCTTCATTGTACCACTGAGCTACATACAAAGTAGCTTTCCTTCTGTTCTTCCAAGTTGAGCATGTGAAATTAGTTGGTTTCTTTAGTTGGTTGATTGGTTGGTTGTTTGGCTGGCAAAATTTCAACTCTAATCAAGTCAAAAACAAGAAAAAATCAACTTTTTTGACAATTCACAAATATGATTTTGGATTTGTGCATTAGTTTTATTGAAAGCATTTAATTAAAATAAAAATGAATGTCAATTTTTTGAAATATCAGAAGAAAGTATTATAACATCAAAATGGTCATCTGGTAAAACTAAAATAAATCAATCAGTTTTCCATGTCACTGAATCTAACTCTCAACAAAAAACCCCAGCTGTTTAGTTAAAATAATTTTCCTATAACATTTCAAAATGAGTAATAATTTTTAGGCATATTTAGAGGCTTGGCTCCTCAGTTCATATCTGCATGTAGTTTCTCTGCTCATGAAATGAAAATAGAGTTCAGGAAACCCTTGCATTTAGCTGACTATGAAGCTTCTCTTTCTTTATAAAGCTCTCTTTAATAATTTCTGTATAATACTGTTATAAAAATAAAAATGTGTAAAAATAAATGCAGTCTGTAAAAAAATAATGCTAGTATCAGGCATTTAAGGTCACTTTTCCTCTTAAAAATGACACATGGAGCATCTTTCCTTCCTTATATGGCCCAGAAAACTGCCTTGTCTCATTTTTATTCTCCCCAGTGCTTTGGAACATGTCCTTACATATATTAGCTGTAATTAAGTAGCAGATACTATTGAACTAGGAGGCATGAGGTTTGTGTTACTTTATTCTTTCTGAATATCTTTTCCATCCCTGAAGCAATACATGATCATTTGTTGAATGTTGGTGTTTTGGTGGCTGGTTGCAGTAGCTGTGGGCTCCCTTCAATTCCCCCTATAACTTGGATTCTGATGCACCCATTGCATGATCAAAGTTCAAAAAACCTGGGATGTGGACTGGTACTGTGCTTCTGGACAGCACATCATGGGGTGCTCAGATGAAGTGAAGGGCAATCAAAACAAAGGAAAGCCTGAGCAGATTTTTGATGGTTCAGCACCTAACAGAAATCAGAGAGTTCACATCTTTGTGTAATGACCTGGCAACTAGACTCTGTGCCACTGATCACAACTCTCTAGGATCTGCTGCTCAGCCTGTGCTCAATCCACTTTACTGTCCACTTGTCCAATCCACACTTCTTAAGTTTTCCGATGAGTTTACTGTGGGACACAGTATCAAAAGCCTTGCTGAAGTCAAGGTAGACAATGTCCACTGGTCTTCCTCCATCCAGGCAGTTGTTTTGTCATAGAACACAATCAGGTAGGTTAAATATGACTTACCTTTAGTGAGCCCATGCTGACTATTCCTGATCACCTTCTTGTCCCTCATGTGGGCAGAAATGGCCTTCAGAATGAGGCATTCCATTACCTTTCCAGGGACTGAGGTGAGGCTGACTGGCCAGTAGTTCCCCAGATGCTCCTTCTTGCCCTTTCTGAAGACTGGGGGACATTTGCCATCTTCCAGTCTTCATGCACCTCTCCTGATCTTCATGACTTTTCACAGATTATTATGAAGTCACAGCATCACTTTTCTTGGTTACACTTCACTTTTAACAACTTTGGCAAAAAATGTCTGTATCGTTTCTGTGCTGTTTTTGTCTTCTAGAGTGTTGAACACATCTCCATGGTAGACAAAATACTGTTCATTAACAAGATCTTAAGCATTTTAGATTCATCGTTAATAGACAAAGACACATAAAAAATATGCGGCTGCTCATATGACAAAAGTCAAGTGTCAATATTTTAATGGTTATATGTTTTAGCTGCTTTGCTGCCAAACATCATTTTACTTGATATTTCTTGGTTTACAGTACGTGTGAGTCAGCTGTCATCAGGAACTCATGCGGATTTGCAAACAAAAGTAGACAATCTGCTAACAAAACAGAATGGATATCTAGGTTGAAAATGATTTCTCTTTCATTTAAGACCAAATTGGCTAAAGTCAGGCTCCAAAATGGAAGACATGTCAGTCAACAATATCTCTCATCATCGTTTATTAATTCAGGCCTTGATTATTCTGTCAGAGTCAAATTGGTAGTGCATCTATGGTTACACATACGGTGTTCATAATAAATCATAATGACTTGCCATTTAGTTTAAATAGCTATTTACATAATAAATTATTTATATAATCTGAAATATTAATGATACTGACACAGAACTGCCAAATATTTTCCTACAGAACTGATTTTCTTCTCTTATTATTCTCCAAGGAAAGGAATCTCCAGGTTCTCTTGATTTTAGTCTCCTCATAACTACAGAAACTTTCCTTTTGTTGCTTCATTGAAGAAGACATCTTTTCACAACTTTGAACTTACTGATCCAACCTGATTTTCCTGCAACCTGCACATCTTTTACAGAGTAAAATTATTCCTAAGGAAACAGACAGAATCTGACATAATCTAATCCAATCTGTAGTGGTTTTTTCCTTAAGCAGTGGCTACTTTCCATGTCATAGCTGCAGAATTTTCTCGAGTTATCTTCACGCCTCACATTTTCACTTGGACATGAAGGCAACTCTTTGCAACTTTTGAATACTCCCCAGGCTTTCTCACATAAAGATGTGAGAGGGCAGAACTGCATTCTCAAGTATTTCTCATGTCTATTAGAGCAGCCACCTCAGTAAGCCTGCGTTATCTACTCCTTCCATTTCCAGCCGCTCATCTTTGTGCTCTGTCATGTGTTGCCTTTCCCAGGCCTTAG
Source organism: Acanthisitta chloris (assembly GCF_000695815.1). Classification (NCBI taxonomy): domain Eukaryota; kingdom Metazoa; phylum Chordata; class Aves; order Passeriformes; family Acanthisittidae; genus Acanthisitta; species Acanthisitta chloris. The sequence goes on along the minus strand of NW_008680893.1, from coordinate 45,370 downwards.
GAAAATGAATCATGTGGCTGAATGCAACTGCCAGGGGTTGCTTAAGCAAACCCCTGTGTGTGATACACAAGGGCACTTGTTTGCAGTTCTGCACGGAGATGCCAGAAGAAGAGGCAAGGAATAGAGACAGGGAGTGGTGCAAAGCAGTTCAGGCTCTGGAAGAAAGGAGTGAGTCTCCTGAGCAAGAGACTTGCTTTGAGCCCTCCTACAAGCCCCATCCATCTCACAGCTCTTTTCACCCTTTCGAAGAAATCACCCATCTATCCCATGCTATAACGTAATTAAAAATATCTGCCCTTTTCCAGGGTCATGATGAGCCATCAGCATCCTGCAGCCTGCAATCTCTCCATAAAACACACCTTTGCCTGCTGAAATGTCTCCCACTCTCCCACACAGTATAATAGCCAGAGGATGGTCCCACCTTCAAAGTAAAAAGCTGCCATTCCTACTGATGTGTCCTTCCCACATCAGAAAGGACCTCAGTGACAGGAGATGCCCTTGTGGCCTTTGCAAGGAGGAATGGAGGGTGCAGATCAGGTGGCAGTTTGAGTGTTGCTTTGGTGAAAATCTTTGTGGAATGCTGTTGAGTTTCCAAAGTGAACCCAGTTCGCATACACCAAAACTACTCTGAGAACCAAATCACACAGGATAAATAAAAACCAGAGGATTTGCTTCACACTGCTCTGAACCACACTGACAGTACAGACATAGCATGCAGTGTCAAGGATGAGAGATGCTGCAGCTCAAAAGGGGAAGCAAGGATGTGGGGCGTCCCTATTCAGGGCTTCCCCTTGCACTCTGATGACATCACTAAGAGCTCAAGGCAACTGTACTCTCAAGTCATCAGGTACCTAAATGGAAGAGGGGAGGTGCTACAAAGACTTGTTTCTCTCTTGCTTTCCCATGCTGTGTCACTATTCACTTGTGCTTGCCTCTATACTGCCCTCATGTAAAAATTCAACACTACAACATCCATTCATCTCTGGCCCTCTCAGTTCAGAGGCAAGTTGGTAGAGAAATGTGGTATAGTAAAAGGGGCAGCTTTACTGGCAGATCAGGTGCCCAAGAATGTCCTGGGAGTCTGACACTAAATGAATAGCGTTTTTAAGAGAGGCATGTATTTTTTTGATTTTTTTGATTTATAGTACCAAGGTTATTCTCACACTCTCCACACAGAGTGACTGAGAAGCAATTGGAAAACACAGAATTAGGATGGAGGAACAATGAACCTTTTCAATGAACCACTTTCTTTATTTGGAAACAGCTCCTTTCTGAGTACTGCTATGCAAAAGAAATGGGGCCTCTCTCAGTTTTTGGTTTTTTTTATTTCAGGAACATGGGAAAATAATTGAGATCAACTGGGACTATAACCCCTGAGAAGTGGGATAAGTCTGTTCTGGGGATAGGAAATGGTAGAAAAAATCCTCTCTTCATTGGTGGAGCTAAAAGATTATCTTGTAAGGTCTCCTGTCTTCACTTCCCAGTTGCTAGTTTCTCACGCTACTTAGCAATAGAAACCTTTCCCACTGGAGATTCACTGATTTCTTGTATTTTTCCTTTTTTTCCTGCCTGCATGTCACATTTCTCTCACAAGTGAGGGGCAAAGATAGTTATCATTGTACTTTAGGTATTCAAGAATCAAGCTACTGCTAGCAAGATCTCTAAGTCTTAGGGATAGTTAGATAATCTGGATACATAGACTCTAGTTTCAGAGCTCTTGCAGCTTGCAGAAAGGATTTTACTTTGAGCCTAAAACAGCTGGAGGAGCCTTTTGTCAGCCTGACATCAGACATCAAATATGAGTTTTAAGTAAGACTTCTCATAACAGCTTGCAAAAGCAGATAGAAATTCTTTGTGACCGGAAATTCAGTTACTATTGGTGCATGTGTGTATGGGGGAGTGTGACTCAGTGGGTGTGGAAAGGCTTTTGTTTGTTCTGTATATTTAATACAGCCAATTTGTCCTCTTTGCTAAGCCTTTAGGGTTTTTTTATGTCTAAAACCCACCTGGAACATATGCATCTCGTGTTGAATTATAAATCATCTTGAGAAAACTGTTTTTATGTCTTTAAGGCAGGTTCTGCAAGCAGAAGGAAGGGCTTGCCTGTATTGAGGAAAACACATCCAATGATCATCTTGCTGTTAAGTAATAAGCTACTTTACCAGTCTGTCTGTGAATCTTTGCTTTCTGTAATGCAACATTATAATCGTGGGTTCAGGTATGAGTAACCCCTTTGCAGTGAAGAGTAATAATTATTATAAATGTGTCCTCAATTTGGGCCACACGTGTTTGTAATAGACAGCTAATATTCACAGGATCTATATGATCTTTGGAAAAATTAATTACATGTCTAAACTGCTGTTATATTGCATTAGCTGGAGAGGTCAAAGACCTGTTTCAGAAGAATTTCTCCAAATTGCTAAAACTTCCTTAATAAATAATAAATAATTCAGAAAATTCATTGAGAAATTATGATACAGAAGTTTCTTTTAGCTTTTAAGAATGGAATTGATGAGGTAATGAGCATTTTTAACTGCTTGATTTCCTGTCATCTCACTGCAGCATCTATAAAGGCAGTGGTGGGAGGTAAGATATGAGTTATCCGGGCAAAGAAGTGAACTTGCTACCAAAGGACAGACTTAATTAACTGGGGAGATGTACTGACTTCTGTAAGAAAAATGTATTATAATCAGCATACTACAGTTGATGATTTTGCCTCTTTTAAATCATCATTTTCTAGCAGAAGACTATTTCCTTGAAAATTTTATGATTAGCTAATTAGGACAAAAACAGTTTCACTTTTTCCGTATGAAAGCTTAATAGCTTTGTAATTATAAAACTACTGCCAAGTACACCTTAAACATGAATTTTTAAGAAGCCTGAGGTAGACAAAGAATGTTACTTGAAAATGCAAACCTGGAACCAGATTTTACCACCTTGTAATTTGTGCTATTTAAATTGCACTTAAAGACAGCTTAATTATTTCTCTCTGAATCTGGAGGCAATATTGGATTAAAATTCCATGTCAAACTCATTTTCCGAAATCAAAATTGTGGAAGTGTAAAATAAGACAGGCTTATTTCAGTTGTAACTATGGAGAGGCTATCCATGATTGTCCAAATAGATGAATAATTATTTGAACTGTTTCCTGCTCTCAGCCAAAGCTCAAACACAAGGCAGATTGGATGGAGGGGCAAACACTGAAAGTGTGAAAGCAAGTGTTAACGTATTCTGAAAACAAATAGTGGTGCTGCAAAGCCTTCACTATTAATGGCTGTGCCATGTGCAATTTATTAAAGGGAAAGATTGTTTCTGTTAGATAAGGTGTTATGGAAGTGCAGACATACGTCTCTGTTAACGGGCTTTTTGTACGAGCCTTCATAGGGCAATCAATGTGTCATGCTCAGAGTGAAGCTCTGTGAGACACTGCTGGGCAAAAGACCTTGCTGGGCAAGGATCAGGCGCAGCAGTGTCTGGTAGGTGAAGCTTCTGGAAGGGGGAAGAAAGAGTGAAGGAAGAGGTTGGGGAAGGCATGGGGGGCAACAGGGCGTTCCTGACAGATGACGGCTCTGGGCTAGAGCTCACGTGTGGGATCTTGCAGTGGGGAAGGATGTCTCTGGAGGGCTGCAAGTGACAAAGTAGGGTGAAGCAGTTTTGTGGGGGTGTCCTGAGGCTAGAGGATTTCAGGCATGTTTTGAGGTTCTGTAGGAGATATTAGAGGGCTGGGCCAGCCCCTCCAAGAGCCTGCCCGCCCCCAGAAGGCTTACCTGGTTCCTGGCAGTGTTTGAAGGTGACACAATGCCAAAACCAGTCAGTCTCATACTACTGTGGGATGAGAAAAAGTTGGGATAAGGAAGGAGGAGGGGTCTGTAAAGAGATTACTGCCATTGCTGCTGTTGCTGCTGGGGAGACTGCCTGCATGGCAGGAGCTGATCCTGCATCTCCATCTGTGCTTGTCCCTTGGTGCTGAGAAACAAAGCCTTGCAGACTGGCCCATTCCTTCTCCCTGTCCTCAGGCACTGAGAAAGCTGACTGCTTCCCATCCCAGCTGCTGATGGGTAAGCACTGAGCAGGGCATGGGACAGGCTGGCCAGGATGCCTGAGGGATGAGCATAGAAGAGAGAAATGGGCTTGGATTTGATATTTCTTCACTAGAAATGGTTTAGGTTTAGTTTGTCCTTTCCTGCGGATGGGAGGGGGAGTGTAATAGGCTACACCCACTCCTGTATTTTCTGTAATTTCTGTTTCTGGGAAACATCAACACTGTCGTATGGCTCAGGGAATACAGGCAGTTTTCTCAGTTCATTTGTCAACAGCAGCAGGTGATAAGATACTCCATCCTGCATCATGTCACTGAAAGCTTCCCAGGCTTTTAAAATTTCTTTTCTCCCTAAGGTTCTGAAATGTGGTGTTTTTTCTACCTGATATGACTGAGCCAAGACAAATCACAGTGGCTTAGAATTTTTAAGAATATGGCCTCTTGGCAGCAGTAGCTCGAGAGGATGAGGTCTCTGGAGTATGTCTTGCCCAAATTATTTATGTTTCAAGCAACTCCTCTGAGCAGTGCTCCCTGACTCACAGGTGCAGGTTACTCTTGCCCTTTTATGCTGGGTTGGAAGTGACCAGAAACACTTCCTGATCATTCTCAGTGGTGTTTGCAGACAACTTAGAGCAATTTATTCTGAGGAATGGCCTGAACTGGGCGGGAGGGAAATGTGTAAGTTGCTATGACAAAAGCAGCTTCTCACAGGTAAATGTGTTATTTTTCAAACCACTGAAGATTATGAAAATAAGTATTTCCATTGGATGTTCTTTTTCTTGTGTCACATAGTCATACAAGTTCTTGCCATGCTGATAAACATTATATCTAATAATTAGACACAATTTTGTTTCATATCTGTTATTCTGTTTAGGTAAATACTGAGTTCTTTCTTGCTAGAGGAGGATTTGACACTAAATTAAGTACACAACGCTGGAGATAGCCTAGTAATTATATTGTGGCTCCTTTGGAAACCACGATTAAAACAAATTATCTCTTCCACATAAAACCTACTAAGGGCACAGTGGATAAAGAAAGATTAACCACTTTGCCCCTGTTTTGCTACCATAATTTGCTTTGCTGCTGCTATATACTTCCATCTGAAGTTACACTATTCAAAGGAATATTAGCTACCAGTACCTACAGTGTTATTGTTTCTCTGATGCATAAAGGCAGCTCTTGAAAGGAATGCAGTTATGACACAAATCTACATGACCCAGATTTGTTCTGTAAGCCTGACATTTATTCAGGAAAAAGAAATATATGCAGTTCAACATGTGTGTTCTGTGACTATACTGTTGGTTTTCAGGTAGTTGTGGCTACAGAGACTGCAGAGTAGATAATCTCCCCATCCTACACAATGACAATGTATAAAATACTTTAAAAATTCCTATTCAAAATTTTTAGAAATTATTATGGAAAGATTATGGAAATATGAGCTCAGGAGTACAGGAAGGACATAAACCAGAGTTTCCCTTGTCCTCAAGAGTGCCATGACTGCTTTCTCCTTGGGTATTTTCTATATATCTTGTTCATTTATTTTCTCTTTCATTTGGTTGGAATTCTAGACTGATTCTTTTCCAGCAAAAGTTTTGAATTAAAAATTATTTAATTTAAAAATTCCTAACTAGCTTTAATGGACAGGTTTAGCAGTATAGCATAGGTCATTTGGATTTAACCTTCAATAGAGCTTTAAATGTCACATTAATTTCAAAACACAAAGTCTCAATATTTTATACACTGGACACATTAGTATTATTATTCCAGTTTAAATGATGGTAATTTCTTCTTTTTTGGAAAAAAAAATTTAACAAAATACAAAATTAATAAATAAGAAAATGAAGGGCTATGTTAGCTTTAGACTAATTCTTATTAGCAATTTTTGTCATAGTGGAGTGACATTTCCTGAGGCTGTATTACTGCAGCATCTAGGCTAGCATGGCTCTAACTTTAAGTACTAGTTGTAGTAACATAATTTAGTGTATAGTTTAGCATATCCTTACAATAGATCATCTTCCTACATCATGGTCTTTATTCATGTCATTACTTACTGTTCTCAAAGACATTTTGTGCTGTCAACCTTTTTAAATGAGAAAAAAGCTTCAATTCCCTCCATTTCATTGATTCCTAATCTGCAAGCCATTTTTTGTATATGAAAAAGATAATAGCAATTATGCTTCAAAGCCCCAATTTTAATGGAAGTAAATTATGCTGTACATTTAGTACCCAATAATTCTGTGTTTGTTTATCCTGGTGGCAATTCTTCATCTCAGAGATGTTAATAAAAATGTGTTTTATAAAGCAGCCTCTTTGTCCCCATCTTGTATAAATTAGCAGTGCAAAGTCAGAACGCAGACATTGGCCTTACACTTCTTGCTGAGCATATCTGCACTGCACCCAACTGCCAATGCATCCCTCAAGGCAGAAAGGTGGCACATGGAGCTCTCTATGAAAGAGTCTTAAACTCCACAGAGAGATGTGTGGGGTGACTTTAGTAAGATGGGAAGGTGGACAGGGAGGACTTTCACTGGAAGGTCTCTGTGGCAGCAAGATTCCCCCAAACTTGTTTCCACTGAATGTCACTTTTGAGCCTCAGGGAGAGGACAATATTTGGAAGGCACATGTGGGTGGCAACATGGAGATGGGCTTGTACAGAGCTTAGTCAAACAAGGACCAAGACTTAACGTGCCATTGTCCAAAATCCAGAATCACTTTCTTGTTTTAAGAGATAATTAACTGTAATTTATAGAGAAGGGAAAAATATTTCTTGTGCGATGCCAGAATCCTTTTGCATTACTGATTACATATATTTTCTTTGCCCTGTGTTTCTTTTCACTCACTAAAATTTGCTCCTTTTCAATGCAGAAGTCTCTTGTCCTTACACATGTGTTTAAAGAGATACATCCACTTAGTTTAGATATTACATTCAGCTAACTGGAATGAATACATCTATATTTAAAGCAAAGCTCTATCATTGTCATCCCAAAATAAAATAAGTAATATCAAAACCATTAGCCATTGTTAAAAATGTGACATACAACACTGCAGCAGAGGTATTCCTTGAGACACTGCAGTTAACTCTCAGTCGCTGTGCTGCTGGTGAGGAGTCATAACTCTGACTTCAGCAGCAAGAAACCTAAAAGCCATCACTTCCAGATCATCATTAGGTGCTCTAGATGAATAGGAGAGAAGGTGATGCTAAAAGGTCGTGCTAAACCTGACAGATGTTGGATAGATCCTTAACATAAATCTCAGAATTTCTTAACCATATGATACAGATTGTCCCCTAGAATTTAATGTAGTCATTGAGCTAAAAAATTGCCCTTTTAACACAAGGTCTGTATCTCACTTGCATTCAATGCAAGTGTAAATGAGACTGGGATATACACAGCATGTAGATGCTGTGCTTGCTTTTTGCAGGGGAAGGAGTGGGGTTTACCCTGTATATCATTTTTCAATGCAACCATGACCCCTGAGTGCAGCTGTGGCTCTGCACTTTATAGGCTGTCATGGATAATTATGGTAAAGAAGTCCTTTTAAATGACTCCAGAAAGTTTTTGTGCTACAAATTAAAAGAAGACTGGGGATAGAGCTTTTGTACTGGACCCATGCCTGTCCCTCCTCAGTATTAGCTTATTCACCAGTTCTGCTGCAGGATGACATTAATTAGCTTTCTCCAAGCATAGTCTGGAGGTAACTCACTCCAAGGATGGATTCCAAGACTGAATTAGGTTTGACTCCCTGAAATCCTGCAACATATCTCCAGAAAGCTTTGCACCCTCCTATCCCTTCATGCCCGATCTCAAGGCATGCCACACAAAGCCACAGATTCCTGCTTCAGGAGCAAGAGTTTGGTGGGCTTCAACATCACTTCAGACATCTTACAAACTAAAATAATGTTTCTGCTTTAGGAACACAGATCACCACAAGAAATCCAGGAACAAGAGGAAGGAGCAGTCTGTTCTGGATGGAGCTAATCTTAGACAGTGTGTGTCTCTTGGCAGGCAGACAGTAGCCTCCACTTCTCTTATTTGACAGAAAAAAAGGAGAGCAAATACTCCCATCTGTGAAAGTATTCCTGAAAGATGGTCCCTGAAGTTATTAAATTATAGGCGATATCTATTACAATGCAGTTACAGAAGCAAACATTGTTTTTTAGGAAGGAGATTTTTTAATTATTTATTTTGGGAATATAAAAAAAGACATAATTTTAAAAGTATTTATGTATTTTTAACATTCTCTGTTTTCCTTTTCTGACCCAAATCAGTGTCATCTTTTAGTACACAGGGATTTTCAAGATGAAAGACCAAAACACATTCTCTTTCTCTAACCAAAGAGTGAAGGCTAAGGCATCCAGCCATGGTTACAACTGCAGTGTCTGTGCTGCATTTTTGCTGGACACTTTGCTTGCCTGGCTGAAGTTCAAAGCTTCTCAGATGCAAAAGTCAAGCTAGCAAAATCCAGACTGCAAAGATGGTTCCTGAAAAATACTTCTGTGACCTTGAGGGTGGAGCATTGAACCACCCGAACTTGAATTTAGAAAACTGACAGCTCAGCTTGTTGGGTTAATGCACAGTATCATGTTAACCAAGCTGATTTCTCCAAAGTGTCTGTAGGAAGCCTGTGGACTTTGGGTACGTTATGGGCTCCAGTGTATGTGTGTCAGACGTGGAAACATTCAGTGCCTAAGTCACTCTGAAATAGAAATAAACCTGTATTTGATGTAAATAGCACTTCCTGCAATACCATAAAACCCTTTAGAACACCAATCATGCAAATCAGCAGCATGTTTCAGACTTAATGTAGAATAAAATTAGTTTAAAAATTCAGTAAAAAATTATTCCCCGTGTCACCATATTGGAGAAACATTTCCTACTCATTCCACTCAATGACAGATGAAAATAAAGACAGCCTTTTTGTCAAGGATAGTTTATATACATAATTTCTCCTCAGTTTGGTTACCTCATATAGCAACCTGCTTGGAATTAACTGCATAGTTCTTACACACTTAGTGCAAAACAACTGTTAAAATAAAGTGCAGTATGCATACCAATGAAAATTTGGGTTAATAAATCTTAATCTTGTGTCCTAGAATGATGTGGTCATTTGGATGCAATATGTAAAAAACTTGGCTTAGAATGCTAAGAGAATTTATTACTGGATATTAAGAGACTACTTGTATATTTAATTTATGCCTATTCATTTAAGACAGCTTTCCTTGCAGAGGTAAAAAAAGTGTGCTTTTGAGTAAAGTTTTAAATGCTGTTACATCAGTTACCAGGGATGATGAAAAATATGCTTTATGCTAATATGAAAATATTTTACTGGAGATTTGGCTAACCCTGCTGATCCTTATCTTTGAATGTCTTGAAACCATATTCTAAGATTTGGCCATTAATGTCTTGGTTTCTTCATGCAAGGGAGCCCAATGTTAATAGATATCTCAGATATAGTGCTCAGAGTCCAAAGTTCTAGGTATTTCAGTGGAAGAATGCATTTGTCTGATCTTTTTTCCAATTTTGAGACACACAAGCATGACCTCACAAACACATTTTATTATTACATTAAGCAAGTAAAGGTGCAAAGCTTTTGTATTGGTCCTGCGTTCCAAGGCAGCATATACATTGAAAAAGAAATTAACATGTAAGATCTCTTTAAGGCGACAATCTCTTTCTTATATTGTCACTTCTCTAACACCTAAAAATTTCTGGGTTTTGTAGAAACAGGCCCAAATGTCAAATACACTACAGATTTTCAGCAAAGATTGTTAGTGGAGACAGAGGATGCTCTCCTCATGCACTCCCCTTTTGGCAGTATGAACCTCCAGTATGCACTCCACATGCCTTGCCTTGCCTTGCCATCATATCATATCATGTCCCTTGCCCAGCAAAGAGTCCCTCAACCAGCAACATTTTATCATCATTCTTGCCAGAAACTGGCACTTATGTTCGTTGTAAAGTGTTTTATGTCAATGACTAAGAACTGCTGTGCAAGATACAGCCATTACTGTTAGTACACTTTTGTAATAACTATATTTTCAGTTCACTGGCTGCACAGATAAAGTGTTTTAGGTTAAACAGAATGCTTATTAGTCCTGCAATAGAGAGCTACATTGTCTTTTTACTGTTTTAAATCTCATTAAACTTTACATTACTGTAACTTTTTGTAATTTACTACAGTGCCTTTACAAAGATTCTTGATACCATTTTAACATTGTCTTAAAATGAAAATCAGGATATAGATTTATTTTCAAAAAGGTTGTGTGTTTTAAAAATCATAATCCAAGATTTAAACCCATGAATAAATAATGTATTAGATATAATTTTTCATCACAAAATTAACTAGCAAAAATTAATATACTTTGATTAATTTTGTCAAAATACCCTGAATTCTTTTTGTGTTAAAAACCTTACCAGAATGTTCTGTCTAGAAACCTTATTTGATTAGGAGTCTTTTAAATAAAACTGAAATATTGTATTTAAGATGACTTTTTTTGACTGAACGAACTTTATGGTATTGAATCCAAAAAGCTATTTCCCCACTTTTCTACATTTATACAGCTGTGTTCAAACAGAGGTGTTTTCAAGATGAGTGTGTTTTATATCATAAATTGCATTTTTTGAAAAAAAAAATCTCCATATAGATAGATAGTGCAAGTAAATCTGTAAAATGCCATTCTGAGAAGGCAAGGGCTGGCACTCAAAGAAGAGTAAACCTCCTTGGCACTGCCGCCTGCATCAGCTCTATGTTGCAAGTGGCCCAAACCTCATCTTGAGACAAAAAATGGCCTCTTTAGTAGATAGAAAACCACATTTAAGATTCACAGAATCAGGTCAGGAGGAAGGTTTTACTGTTACACTTAGAGTTGTCATGAAATGATGTAAAGCTAAGAAGCAATGATGTACCAAAAGGTGAAAAAGCTATGAGAGTGCCCCAGGCACCCAAGGAGAAGGGGGATAACTTGGTACAGGAAGATGCAGGCACAAGAGAAAACTCCTACTTTTAAAGTGCCCACATGGGCCTAAAGGCTGTCATGAAAGGGATGGTCAGCATGGGAATTCTAAGAAGGAATTCCAGGTTCCCTCGCATGATGCATTTTCAAACAACAGCAACAAGATAATCATGATCTGTCAGTTCCTCTGGTTGTCTATGTGAGAGATCTGTTGCCATTAGAACTCCATCTACTATTGTCAGAGTTTTGTCTCTGAAATGTGCAGGTGCTTTACTTGCATGCAGGAATTCAAAGTGTGCAAAATACCCCTACTTTAAATGTCCAGAAGACTATTTCTTGGCCAAAAAGGATAATACAATGAAATTATCTTTGTCTACTACACACACACACTTAATTTCATCTTTCTCTAAGAGCCTTTTCTTGCAAAATATGCAAGAAATATTCACACACATGAATCATCACCAGCTCTCTTTCACTGACATTTATACCCATCAAAAGAAAAGACAACCTTATGACTTTTCTAAATCCTTGTTTGACTGTGGCTATGCAAGTAGAAGAAAAGGCAAGAAAATACAATTTCTCACCTCTTCTGTGACACTACTGCCAGCAGAGTTCCAGCTTTGTGAACAGAAACTTCCCTTTGAAGTCTTGTGTTTGATGAGATTGACCTTACTCTGTGTGTTCTCCTGTTCCCATTCACCACTGCCCAAGGAGTGCAGACAGGCACTGTGAAGACCTGCTGAAGCCAAAGCAGAAACATACCCATGGGCACAAAGGGCTGGGCTTTTACCCTGTGAAAGGCAAATAGAAGAGGCTGGTGAAAGGCAATGTGCCAAGGCACTAAGCAAGTTTTGAGTTTCAAGGTCTGCCCTTGGTTTTCTGGGTGAACCACTTCCCCTTCTTGGCTTCTGCTTATAGCAAACAGAGGCACTGCCATCTGTGAACACTGTGCCAGAAAGATTTCAAACAAGGTTTTGCAAAATTGCCTCAGATATCAAATCAAAGTTGTTAAATGCTTTTATTTTCAAGTTTTTATGAAGAAGCACATGGAGGTTAATACATTACATAACAGTAAGTAGTCCAGTGCAAATGCCTGGGCAGAGTGAAGGAGAGGAGGCATTTTGGTACAGAACTGCATTTTAATTAAATGAGCTAACATTTTAGTTAAATTATTCAACCAGCTAAATGTTCCAGCATCATTTATTTTAATTTTGATCCTCTTGGACTGAAAAAAAAATTTCGATGGATTCCTAAGAACTGTAGAGCTGCTGATTTCTTGTGGATGTGCATAAGAAAAACATCATGCGAGTACCTTAGTTTATGAGGTGATTTTATAAAAACCTCCCAACATGGTGAAGAACACTTTATACCCCATTGTAATCAGTCCCACACAGCATCTGTGATTCTCAGTGAGAGCAATTTCTGTCACATCTGGAGAAACTTCACTCCGTACGCCACTGCCTCTGGCTGTCACTGGTGTCAGTGGCTGTACTGGATGATAGCTGAGAACAAGCTCTCTTTTGGGTGTATCAAAATCTCTGGGTAACTCCCTAACCACTTCCTCTATCATGCAGTCCCAACACATTTCACAAAGGTGTCACAAAACTTTGCAACATTCATTGTTTTTCTAAAACTTAAACTCATGAAATCATGTTGTTTCCTGTAAATACCATCTATTGGCTATATTTGCCATGAGCAATTTGTTACTCATGGTTTCTGGGACAGCCTTTAAAAACTGTGGTGAGCCTATTGCTCAGGATGGAAGGGCAGGAGACAATTAAAAGGAGAATCCACAGCCATTTGAGCATGCATCTCCAGGAAACTACTGCATCTCTGAGTGCCTGGGCCAAGAAATGTGGAGGAGAGTTGCACAGGCAGGGTGACAGCAGTCACCTGCTGGGTGTCCCCTTGGAGGGGACTCTGCAGTGCCTGAGGCAGTCTTATACATTTCAGGGCAGCCCACCAAATTTTCCCCAGTTTTCGAAAGATTAAAAAAAGGTGCCTTGTACCAATAACATATTTACACTTATTTTTCCCCTTTATTTCTCTGTATGTTCAAATAAGAGAGCAAAATGGCTAATAACTCTCACAGCCATGGGAGATGAGAACAGGTACATGCACTCACACCTTGAAAAACTCACTGAATGATACACAGAGGCATGAATACCAATCGCTAACCACCTAGGTGTCTTTTATTATATTAAAATGAACAGAGCAAAATTTGGTAAACCAGTCAGGACTCCTGAGGTTAACACACATCCTGGAGTTCTTGTATTTTTGAAAATGAGTATTCTTTTCAAACTTGGTTTGGAAAAACCTCAAGGTTTTTTTAACAAATAATTTGATTTCTAGAAGAAGTAACTGGTTTATTGCTGCAATACCATAGGGGTTTACTCTGACCGTATTTCAGACATCACTGATTTGTAGTCCTTCTGTGTTGATGACATAGGTTTTCACATTTTACTTATCTTCCTGCAACTATTCTTTCTTTTTTGCCCCTTGCTTAAGGTTCTTTTTAATATTTTGTGGTTGGAATACTTTTTTACTTTGGTTATTTTCCTGGATTGCTGTTGGTGGTAAGGGTTGTATTTTTTTAATTTAATTTTGAGGGAAAATATTTTTCAGAGAGGTAAAAACCAGAAGTAAAATGACAAAGCTTCAAAGAAAAGTAGAAAACTCCTATCTCCCTCCCCTCAGCTCTGACTTTTCAGATCTCCAGGATAATAAACTGTTACTCCTCCCTCTGACATACCCCTGAGGCTCCAAACCAGCAAGGGATTACAGGCCTGCTACATTTCAAAGGAATTTAATTGTGCAGCAACTCTCTTCTTGTAAGTGACAGAGACTTAAGGACTGGGACTCAGAGCCAGCTGCACCAAAGTATGAGTCTCGGGTGACCCTGGGGAAGCCAGGTCTGTGAGAGCTGAAATGTCCACCCCAAGCAGTTGCCTCTGGTGGCTCCAGTTCTTTGATGGCACTGCCCAGGCAATGCTGGGCACTCTGGGCATCTCCACTGCTTGACCATGGCTCAAAGCAAGGATGCCCAGCTGAATACCTAAAAGAAAGGCTATAATATGCCTCCTCATTACTTTCTTTGATAATAAGCCTCCTAAAGGAAAACAGATGAAAGTTTTCCTTACTGGCTTGTGCTCAGCACAGCATCCAGGGTGGAAAGGCTCATGGCCTTGCTCCCACTGCCCCAGCTGCCTCTGGACCTACCCTGCAATAACCCATAGTGTCTGTTTGGCATGGAAGGAGGCTAAGCACAAAATGCATGGTCCTACTCAACTGCATTAAAGGGAACCTATACAGAGCCTAAATCTGTAAGCAGAGTCCTTCCTTACTGGCATCTTCCCTTTCCTGCACTGTGTAAGCATGCTGCAGGAGAGCATGCTTGTTGGAAGACTTATTTGCCATAAAAGAAATTTAGAAATCAGCGATTCAATTGAAAAAAACAGAATTTAAGGAAAAAAAATCCAGGCAGTGCAAAGCAGAAACCTCAGCGTGCTGTTTATTCAGTGCTGGCAACCAGTGCCTGCTTTATTGGTTTAAAACACAACAGTCAGTCACAGGGTATTGTTTTAGCAGCTGTGCCATGTGTTGAAGTGAAACTCTAAGGCCAAGGGAAGTACAGCAATGTTACAGATAGGACTAGGAAGGAGATTATGAGAAAAGGATAAGGAGTTGGCTTTTATTAAGGAAATTTTGAAAGAGGCACACAAGGGATTGGCCAAAAGAATTTTGGAGCATATTAACCTGGGTCCTCAGATCACTGTGTCAAAAAAAAAAAAAAAAAATGAGAAAGAATTCAGGATTTCAACTTGGAAAAGAGGGAACCAGAGTATCAAAATGCAACCCAAGGTCATGGGCAGCTGAAGGACATTTGAAGCAAAAGATGGACTCTGAAAGACATTGTTCAGACCTAATTATGAACTTAAGAATAAACAAAAAACCAGCTGGGATTGTCACAAATGAAATGAGACTACAAGATGAGGTAGCCAGAGTGATTTTATTAGCAGAAAAAGGTGAGTTAAAGACAAGAATGAAAAGGAAAGAGGGAAATCTAATCAGCATGAAAGGAACCAATATGAAACTGAGTGCTCAGGGGACTTTGAAGGCAAAATTAAAAATCAAAAGACAAGAGAGAAGTTACAAAGCACAGAGATGTAGTAAAAATGCTTGTCATCAACATCTTGCTTCATGTTGGGCTTAGCCACTTTCTGTCTGCTTTCTTAAGCAGATGCTTTTTTAACGCCATCTCAGGATGGGACTTCTAACCTTAACCTCAACAAAGTAAAAAGGGAGGGAGAAAAGCAGATATGGGAGCACAGTTATACCCAGGAGGATGAAGAGGAGCCTGGGGATCCCATGCTTTCTTGTACTGCACCAGTAACTCCCTGGGCCTGTGTCCCCCACTTGGCCCCCCCATGGCTCAGGGTATGGATGGGCGATGGCACAGTCCATAGCAGCAGGGGCAAAAGGGGAGATGGAGAAGCCCAAAAACATTAGGAATGAGATGCTGCAGCCAAGGAAACTTTTGAGTGCCAGGATATGAACATAGGTGGGTATTAAAATGGCAATTAGGTTGTTCCCCAAAGCCATAGTGTTGAGCCTAGCCTTCTTGCCTGTACATAACAAATGGTGTGGGCTGCACAAGATCCAGCAGTGTATAAGCCTTTTAATGCAGGATATCACAGTTGCCTACTTTAAAGCTTGTTTTAAAATCCTTTGGTGTGTTGTGCTTGATTCGCCCAAGAATAAAAAGCAAACTTTCTATTCAAAAGAAAAAACCCAACTTTAACAAATCTTGCAGTTATTTGTATAACCTTTTCAGAAATGCTTTTCTTTGTCTTTGCCTTTTGTTTACTTTGAAGTTTGTAGGCTTTGCTATCAGTGGTAACTTTGAAATGTAACAATAAGGTAATTTTAAAGAAGCAAGCAAGAAGAGCTTTACACTTTTGAAGAGCAAGTTGTTAAAGCAAACTTTTATTCAAACTACACGAAGGGCTAGGTCTTGTTAACAAAAGGCCAGCTTTGATGAAGATTTAAATGTCACAGGACCAGAGGTTGTGCTTGTTGCTAACCCAGCTCTCACATTTTTGGTTTTGCACTGTTGTTTTGCAGTAAGGATGGAAATATTTGTGTATGAGAAAAGAGATCATGTCTAATACTGTGTGCTAAATCCCAAGGATGGCTAATTACCCTGTTTGACCACATTATTGCCATGGACATTTTCACTGACTGCAGCAGTGAAACTGCTACAAAAAGTTTAAAAACTTAAAATGTATGTATATTTTATTTTACAAAACCTTTATATGTCAGAGATACGACTGACCAATGTTAAGGTGGCAAATGCCCATTTTGGAAAGAAATGTGCAAGGGACATGGTCATCTGATGTCTGAGGAATCTCATGGTCATGGGCAATCAAACATGAGAAATGAGAACATGTGAATTTGGGATGGGATATTGCTAAAAGGAAAATAAACTCAAACCTACTTTTTTTTTCCTGTAGCTAGTATTTTAGAATATATTTACTAGCTAAAAATATGTTTTGGAGGTTTTTTTACATAGGCAATTACTGCATCAATTCAATAACATCTAATACTTTAAAAATTCAAATGTTCAAAAAGAAATTGCTCTGCAGAATGTTTCTGCCAAACTGCTCAAGAAACAGCTGTCCAGCTCATGATATTATATGAAACAGCATAAAAAAGAAATCCAAAACAGAGAGGAGATCAAACAAAATAAAAGACAAAGGGTCCTGCTTACTAAAGCTTGGACTTTTCATTCTGGATGAAATCCCAATATTTTGAAGCTTTTATTTTGAGTAGGAATGAGGACTGATAATATTTACATTTTACATGAAAAGGGAGTTTATTAATAAAAGAGTTTATTTGGAAAATTAGAACCAAATCTTTCTGAGGCAATACAAAGTCTTTTCCTGAGCAGCCATTCATGCTGCAGGAGCCACCAGCCATTTGAGGTGCCTATTCACAAAGTTTGCAGCCTCCTGGCCCTAGTGCTGCAAAGACATTGGGACCTTTTTGGTTAGGCAGGTCCTCAGGCCTGTGCTCTCTTCTCCAAGAACAGTCTCTCCCATACCTCCCCAGTGAGACACCTTTCCACCACAAACAATGTTGGCAGGTCAGCAAATTCTCCAAACATCGAGTAGGTTAGGCAGAGCTAAAGGGTTACAGCAACCACACAGAGTATTTTTGTACACCAGCCCATGAGCATTTTTCTTTTATGACTGCTTACTCTTGCAAAAATACAGTCATATTAATAATTGGATCACTATTAGTTTGCAATATTTACAGTACAACAATAATTCTGGTGATTCATGTGTTAACTATTACAGACAGCTTCTCTCCTGACTAGATTGCTGGTACAGACTGTGTAGTCCATCACTGGCAACTCAGAATTTAGTGTTCAGTTAACTGCCCACGTGAATTGTAAATTATAGCCAGGAAGCCTTTGGTTATTCTTACAAAGCAAGGTTTGAGTTTCAGTTTTAATCTCTTTCCCAGGTGGGCCATTAATCTACTTTTTAAAATATACCCTTGATGAAACATTTCAGCATATACTGACTGATTTTGAAGTGTAAATAGATTGTGCATGTAAAATCTCATTTTTCTGATAAAGTGGAAAGTAATATATTTTTGCTCTGCTGGTGCATATATAAATGCATAGGGAACTTCCATTGGAAAGTTTTGAAATTGAATTATTCTTCAAAAAATTATTATCCACAGCATCCTCCCTTTCAAACTAGTCATATGAAATGATATAAGTTTAACATCCTCTGTACATGAATAAAAATAAAATGACAGCTCCAACTAATAGTTGAGCAGTGTAGTGCAGTGTGTAGTTCAGTATTTTCCTCTCTCTGTTTTCTACCAATTCATTGCATAATCTGATTACATGGATTAACCACTGCTGTTTTTCCATTTCTTTTTCATACTTCATTTTTTTATGATTGCACTTTATGGATGCAGTTTTTAATATTATTTTATTCAGTAGTTGTATAATGAATGAGACCTTTCATATCTATTTTAATAGTCCTTGTTGTCATGTGCCTTTTTTTTCAGGTTTTCATTTTGGGTTCTGAAATGTAGAACTTGTCATTTTAGCATTAAAATTGCTGTCAGTAACCAAAGATATATAATAATCTTTGAAAGACAGACTCTAATCACAAGAGTTCAATTGCATTGATGTGCAAAAGTTGGGATGCCTATCCATTAATATTACGTTCCTGGAATAGATAGTGTAAAATTGCTAAGGATATGGTACTGGGAGTTAAAATTACTTCAATTCAGAAATGCTAGAAGAGAACCTGACTATACAAAAACCTGAGTGAAACAAATTGTAAGACAGAGGAGCAAGCCTCAAGGGTGACAGCCTTGCTGTATTGCAAAACACGGAGAAAGCCAGGTTTGTGGTTATCCAGCACGGACAAAGTTCAGAAAGAGAAGGGAGCTCAGCCTCTTGCCTCCCAGTTCAGATCATATCAATGGTTATAAGGATGCAGCTCTAGCTTTTTAATCATCTGTTTGCGGCCCAGGGACAAATAAATATGAAACTCAGCTGAACTCCCAGTTCAGACTGGATTTTTGTTCTTATTTGCAATTGCCCCTGAGCCATTCTCTGCTTGGGAAATAATCCTCATATGGATTTTCTGGACTGAGTTCAACAATTAGTTACTCCCAAAACCATGGTCATTTTGGCCAAGTGGACATGAAACAGTTTTGTCAGATACAAAATACAGAACAGGTCTTGGCCCTGTTTGCTTTGCTCCCTAAATATGGGAAAAGCATAACCTCTTTGGCAGAAATAATACAGTGTTAGAGTTGTTTTGAACCCCAACCACAGATTATGCATCAGACTATTTGTTTTAAGACACCTAGTTTATGGAAGAAGCATGCAGAACTCTCCTATAGTTTTCCCTGGGTCTAGTCTCCTGGGAAAGACTTTCTGGGAAACTACGAAGACAAGGATGACACAGTATTGTGGTAGAAAAAACCCCTCAATGTTGCATTCATAATAAAGATGACTAATCCCATTTTAAATTTGAAGTACACAGATTAATACATGGTATAATTTTAAAATATGACCCAAGGCACCAAGATTTTTAAATGTATTTAAAGAAGTTTCTGAGAAGCATTTGACCACTATGGTATCTGTGCCTATTTTGCATGGTTCTGATTCAGTCCCTTCGATCCTGGTCAGTGATTCTACTTTTATATTTCTTTGATTCCAGTTTTGCATTCCTTTTCATCCTTCAATCTTATCTGCAGTTTCGTGGTGGCAGAGATACACAAAGTGAAAACAAATCATCTAAATGAATATCTTAGCTTAAAAAATATGCTTTATGATACAGCATGTGAAAAAATTCACTCTTAGAAGTTGCACTTTAGAGCAAGAGTGATGTTCCCCATATCCTGTATTTTCACTCTTCTACTCCAAGCAGGAGTTCTGTTAAAGAACTATTGTTAATTTGAAAGAAGTGACTTAATTTGGAAGGTGTATCTAAAGCACATAGATATTCCCAGTCCTGCTAACCAGCGTTGTTACATCTCAGCTTCAGAGTATTCAAGTCAAATGAAGTTTAATACATGATTTCATGTACATTTCCTATGGTTGGCTTAAAGAAGTGGAAGACCTATTTTGTTTTCTCCTTCTGGCTCCTTTTGCTTCTCTCCAATGAAAGGTGCACACAGTGTAAGCATTATTTTCCCAACAAGTAAAGTGAAGCAATAGATCCTTCCTGAGATATATTGCTAACAATTAGCTAGCAGAAGATAGGAAACCTACAGACTGTACTTCTATGCGGCTCTGTTGGCCCTGTTTGTCTCACAAAAATAACACCCCACAAACAATATACAAAGAGATAGTGATCAGTCCATAACAAGGGTGTGTATAATCAAACTTCCACTTTCAGCCAGCATACAAGATGGAGAGTTTGGACAGTCTTGTTTGTTTAGTAAGTTTGCCAGTAAGTGTAGTTAGGATAGAATTTTAGTGATCCAAACACAAGGGAAAAAACCCATTAAGATAATTTTCTGGGCATTGTTATTTCTGCTATTGTATAAGCAGGCATCAGATCAACTGGTTTCCAGCTTGTGAAGTCCTTTATCCTGTGCAAGGGAGTAAAAGTGTTATAGAATTGTTCCCACTTTCTTTTCATGCTTTTCTTAACTTTTTGCAACATAGGAAAGTTACATAAAGTGTCCTGCAAAGCTGCACACAGTATGTCTGTGTGCTCTTATACAGACGCCTACACATCACAGGCAGGCAGATTCCTGTTAGGATTTTTCTAAAGGCAGTTGCAATTACTTGCCTTGCATCTGTGATGCAAAATATTTCTGACATTTCTTTCCCCAAGCTGCAGTGTCTGGCTTTGAAACTCCACTGTTTTACTGATAAGGAAAAAATAAGGTTGACACAAAACAAGACAAATGTGCCACTTCCCTCTATGCTGATTGTAATAGATCTTGCTTGAAACTTTTTGCTTCTTCATAAACCCAATCTGGCTGCTCACAATAATACCCAATTTTAATACTTTAATTAGGGGCTTTTACCAAACAATTGGTAGGAAGATGTCAGATTAAGAAATAAACTAGTAGGCAAACACAGCCCATGCTCGCTTCAGAAGGCTGTTTTAAATTGAACGGACTAGTACACTCAAGTTCAGGCAATTTCCCTTGGGTTTGATCTCCGACAAACAGAATTTCAATTACACCTTGTATACTGTAGGCAATATTCGGACTTCAAAGGTTTTCAAGGATCAGGATGAATTGTTTGCTAATTTAAAAACCGAAAGCTTCTTCACCTCTGCACACACTGTCTATCCCCTATGGATGAATTATTTGATATTTTGGATGTGAAATTCAAATATTTAACATTCCCTTCTGCTGGATTTCTTTTGTGTATGTATAAATACATGTAATTTCTTTGCTAACAAGGGACAACTCTACTCTCTTTTGCCTGGTGCCAAATAAATACTATGAAGATAAATGTGCTGTGTTGCTTTAGTGAGTATCCATGCATATGTATCTTTATATCAAACTCTATGAACTAGTCAGACTTATATAAACTCAGTCCCACACAGCGTTCTGTTATTTACATACCTTTCAGCACCATACCACACTGTGGTATAAAAAGCACAATGAAGTCAGTCTGATGTTCCTCACCTGCTCCGATGGGCGTTGGAGTTTACACATGAAAATAGACTGTTCCTACACAAAATGTTGACAATGTATACTGTTCTTCTGTTATTTATCTGTTTGTAAGGAAGTAAGTAGGTTTTCGAGAACCTAAAAAATCTAATTACTACACTAAGATATTTGTTGAGTGGATATATGTTGAAGGTAGTTATACATTTGGATGCATTTGGAAAGGGCAGTTTAATAGGCATGATGTATGATGGAATTAATAAACCAAGTCAAGACAATTTAAGTATCTGTAGATTAAAATAAATTACTTGGAGAGAAGGAAGGCAAAAGCATATTTAGAAGATATAATTTCTACAAATCCTGGGCAAAAATTAATAAATTCTAGCATAGTCACTAAACTCTGATGATGATAAGTAGAGTTTAGAAAATGAGAACTAAAAATGTGAGAAAAAAGCTGGGTAATGTGGAATCTAACAAATGTTTCACTGAAAACACTAGCTTAATGAACTGAAATTATATTTAAAAGATTGCCTGTGGATAGATACTTACTGCAGTCACTAGGGGAGCCCTCAATTTGAGCAGGTTTCGTGTCATCCCAAGGAAATGGGCTTTCAAAGAACTATCAAAGCTCCTCCTTGACTCTAAGTCACTTTCAAGATTGAGATCTAAGTGCAGTATGGCAAACTTTTATGTACATATTCAACTGTTCTTAGATAAATTATTTTGACTTTGAATTCAAGAGACTTTCCTAAAGGTGTTTCCTACAGAGCATACACAGGGAAAGCAGAAGCATCAGAAACATAAGCAGCTGCAGTAAGTAGTAAATCCAAAGTATAGGATATATGGTAGCTGAGGAAAGGACACATTTAGATACATGTAAGAAGGATATGGCTACATGAGTCTTTAAGTCTGTTCTAAGGTTGGTCCCATATTTATGGCATTCCCAGTCTCTTTTGTGAATAGTCAGCCTGCTCTGCCTCTGAAACTTTCAAAACAGAGTTTAGATCTCTTACTTAAAATGGTAGATGATTGTGAAAACTCTCTGCTTTTAAATAATAAGTACCTGATCTTAATTATAAAATTCTAGCATTAGAGCCTGTTAAATACTGTAACCTTGTGCTTCAATGGAGGCTATAGTTAAATGAAATTTTTCAGATACTTATGTAAGAATTTAATCCCCTGGGTAAAGCACCTGAATCTGAGTCAGATTTGAATTGAAAGCTGTGTAACTAGAGTTAGCCCAATCTAATCAAATCTGCTGGAGAGGAAAAGACTTTTAGCATTGGCTTAGCACCATATTAATAAAAAAACACCTGGCTTGTGGCCGACATGGACCATGGGAAAGCTGTGGGACACCTAAAAAAAGCTTAAAAATTGTGCGGAATTTCATAGGCAGGTGCATGGAAATTCTGCTTTATGTGTAGAAGACACACAGAGAACAAATGAGAAATCTGTCTGATTTTTGCCTGGTTTCTTTGGAATAAGCTGCAGACTTTAACAGTGCTTCACAATGAACTGCTGGGACAGGAGAGGACACACTATTTGTACAGGCAGCTTCCTAATTGACAGACCATAGCAACCATTCTCAACTTCTATCAGCCATGCATCAGCCTCAGGAAAAAAAACCATTCAAGAATACATACATGATTTCTCCACAAGGTAATATTTTTAGAGATATTGAATGAATATAGCACACTGTGAGTCCTGCATTAAATTTATTAAAAAATATTTTATCCTGCGAATTTCCTTGCTTTTGGCTTTTGACATCTTTTGACAATTCTGGAATTTCTACTACAGAAGCATTCATAAACTAAAAAAATATCTTTATGTCAAGCAACTTGGTGAGTGTTTTCTTAAATTTGGAAAAAATATAAATTGTATTTCATTAGGTCAGTGTTTCACATTATTCCTAAATGCTTCTTGGCAAGGTAATGGTTTTTGGTTCCTATCAACTGGCCTTACATGCCAGGAAAAGTCATTATATTATGCCACCTAGAGGTATTCTTGCTGTGCTGTCATGCTAAATCATATATTACCTAAATTATCTATGCATTATTCACTATATTAATCTTCTTTATTTTGCCCGGTGACACCTTGGGTGTACAGCAAACTGCAGTATCACTACATATGAAGGTTAACTGAGACAGAAACAACAGTGCAGAAAAAGGTGCATATTTCTGTTTGCTATGTGTGGCCTACAGCCAGTGAAGGAAGACTACATTAGTGATCAGTGTATCATCTTAACAAAGTGGTAGAAATCTTCAAAAACAGTCACCACCTTTTCTCACTTAGCCAAAGCACGTTAACCGAAAGCAGAGAAGCCAAGCTGAAAGCAGAGAAAACAGGATTGTCTTCCTGTCTGAAGTGAAGTGACACCAGGTCTACTAAGAAACAAAAATATTCCAAAGTACCCTTCAGTCAACAGAAAAGTGAACTATATGGTGGTTTTATAACCTTTTCATAATCTCTAAACTTTACATTTAATGATCTACATTATTTGGCATTTATATATTATTTGTGCTCTCTTTTAAGTAAAAAACCCTCTTTGAAAGGTAGAAATTTATTATAAGAAATAAAATATATTCTAAGAAGAACATTCTGGAAATTAGATTATCTAAAACCAAAGTAAGATTTACTGAAAAGCTGCAGATGGCAAACAGATGAGTACAAGTACTCATTCAAGCATGAATGAAAGAGTTAAGAACAGCCATTTCCTCCATTTCCTCCCAGACATGAAATGATAGTTACCTTTTAGAATTTGGAGAGTCCCTCCAAAGATAGTGAGGAGATATGCATGGTTTTGGACTAAAAAAATAGCAGAGCTCTGTTCTTTTCACAGGAGAGAGGCAACAGTATGAGACAGATCTTATTTTCAGTGTCAAAAAACTTCACTTCTCAGCTAATCATGTTCCAAGGTTGCAACCCAACCTCCTGCTTACCTTTAGTTCTTGCATCTGCCATTTCCACATCAGTCAGCAAAACCATGGCAAACTCAATTATATTTAAGCTGCTATGGTCCTGCACAAAAATCTGAGATTGGAGAATCTGGCATTTCCAAATAATTTTGTAAAAAAGGAAAATGTTTTTAGCCTGCTACAGTGGCAGTGGTGTGACACGTTTAAGCTTGAAGCTGGATGAGAATGTGAAAAGACTACAAGTGTTCTGTTCTGCCACGTAACCTTGAGGGATTTTTATAGTACACTGAAGATTAAAGGAAGCCTAAACTCAGTAGTTCAGAGCTCTGCTTGCTAGTATTTGAGAAGAAAATCTTTAAATGATGTTGGATAATGGTAACAATATTCACCTGTTTCTCTTCACAGGAAGAATACGTGAGCACTGCAACAAATGCTTCAGTCTGCTTTTCTAAATATACTCCTTTTTTTCCAAAATATCCTTATGAGAAAATTGTGACAAGTGGCTTCTGTGAACATTCATTCAGATAGAACCAAGGTAAAGATGTTCACCTCAAATACATGGATTGAGTTAAAGTGAAAGGATGAGCCATGAAAAAGTCAAAGCTGGGACCAAGAGTGGCCTGTAATACAGAAGCAAGTTCTCCACATAGATGTGTCTAAGTATTCTCTTGGGGGTTTTTTTGGGTTGGTTTTTTTTTTAACTCTAAGCTTTTTCTTCTTTCCTAGAGCTTTTATCATATAAAATAAGTTTGTTTGCATTTTTTTACTAGATATACATATTGCTAATTAATTTTTAACCAAAGCTTAATTTTACTTTGTTGTTTTTCCATGTGCTTTAGATCTTATCAATCCTTTTGATTGCACAAACAGCACATGATCAGCTTCTGTCATTTGTTATGGATACGAAGGTAAACAGCATTTTTCATAAAGATGAGGCTCCTGAAGTCCATATAATGCCTGGAAAATATCAGGTGTAGGAGTTTGCTAGTGCTGTTTCTTGAGGCTACAGTGCTGAACATTAATGACTGAACCCTATCTGTTGATGAAGCAGTTACCTTCCTCCCAACTTCCATGTAAAATGTTATAATGTTTCAGCTAATCACAGGTTTCCATAGGGTTCCTTTTTCCTAAATGGTGCCCCAGACTAGCTTCCACCTACACCCAACAACCACAGCCTTGTCCCGTGTTTTTTGTGTCTTATTTCAGAGTCCTCCATGTAGAGTCACAACAGGGTGTGTGGGGTGTCCCTGCAGCAACATCAGCACTGATGTGCATGGAGATGTGCTGGTGGCCTATACACGTTGCTGGGAGCCACCAAAGCCCAGAGGAAACTCCAACAATGGCTGTTGTGTGGGAGCAGGTTGCTTATTGAGAGTCCTGTGAAATGCTCTGAAATGCTCTGAGTGTCCTGCAGAGAAATCCTGGATGCCTAGCTACAAATCAGGGTGTGTTTTGCATAAGCAATTTCAAAATCTACAGCTCAGAGATAGGCAATATAATGTCAGAAAACTAGAAATTACCTCTATTAAGTCTCAAAGCTAACTGCAATCCATAAGGCTTTTGGAACTTTATTGCTTAAAAGGCAGAGATGTGTACAGAGGATGACACCAGCCAAATGTGGCCTGTAGAGCTCAAGCTGACTAAACAAAACCCTTCAGCCAAATAGGGGAGGAACACACTGTAAGCCAGAACAAATTGTGATTTGGTCTATTGCAGTCATTGAACACTTTGGATGCATTTAATGAATGCATCCTTTTCTTGGAAAGAAATTCAAAGTAATGTGCAGGTATATTTAAAAAAAAAAAAAGAACTGTAAAAATCTGGTTGTGCCTCCCTCAGATGTCAAAAGTGGCTTTCTGGTCTTTGGCTTTATTTCTTTTTTTATTTTTCTAGTGAGATATTAATCTATGTACTTACTGGCTATTTGGCTGCCAGCAACCACTCAGGTAATCAATCAGAGGGAGATTAGAAAATTGTTTGCTTTTCTGAAACAAACTCAAGGTTTCCTGTGAGCTATCAGTGGTTTAACCAAGTTGCTCTAAACAAGAAAGAAAAGGGAGTGGAAGACAAAAGCACAATGACAACTGGCCAGTACTCCTGAATCCAACAATCCCCTGGAAAAACTATTTTTTTACCATGTTTGCAACTGTGGCTAAGGCTTTGTGAAGGAATATTCAGAGACGACATTTGTTTGGCCCTGGGACCACATTGGCACTGGCTGGAGACCAGAAGTAAAAGGCTCAGTCGGTACTAAGAGGAAGTTTGTTTCTGAGATCTACAGATGCCAGAAGTCTAATTGCTTCAGATTATCAATATTTTTCCATATTGATCCATCATTTAAAATTTGAACAGTCTCCTGTTTGCCAGCAGCATGTTATGAATCTGTTCTGGTAAAACAAAGCAATATTTTTACTGCAAACTTTCAATCCTTTATTGGCTGTTCAGAGGTAAACAAATTGAGATCAGTGTGATGGTTAGAATTCTTTGCATCATCATGCCTTTTTTCAACTACAAGACCAAATAAGTATAGCTTAACCATACCATATAACTGTATTAGCTTAGTGCCTCATTGACTGCACTTTAATGGAGCTGATTCCAAATGAAACGTTCTCTTAAATATTTTCAAAATCTTGATATTTTTGAATTTTTGAGTCATAAAATGTCCTTTTATCTTCTAGTTTTGATTTTATACTTTCTTGGATTTTTTTGAAACATAGATAAATGTAGGAATTGCATTCTTGCATTCCTTTTTAAAACATATTTCTATTAGTTATAAAACTATTGGTTGTGAATGTCAAAGTTCTCAGAAAAATTGAGACACCTCAGCCCTGCTACCAGGAGAATGAGGGAGAGAGTAGGGACACCATGTAACTTCTGTCCTGTGGTTTATTTTCTAGGATGACAAAACTATCAGTCTATAATGGGGGCTTGTAAGAAAACAACCCTTTTGGTACTGTGTGCTAATCAGAATGAGTTATTAAAAGGTTAAAAGTGTATTAACAGTAATCTTATTGTCTCTTTATGTGTGACTGAGCTCTCTGTTTCCTGTAGTCTTGTTATTAAAAGAACTATTTCCTTAATAGATTGCATTAGGTTATGCAGCAAAAGTAAATTATGGTTTATAGGCACTTTTACGACATGCTAAGACAACTGAGGTTCTACTTAAAGCAAGTGTTACATTTATTTAAAACTTCTGAATGTAAACAATTCTGTAGAAATAATTATTCATTAAGAGGTTTCCTGTTATTCTGAAGGTGTCAAGAGGCTGTTTCAGCTTCGCTGGCAGTTTTCCAGACAAGACTAACACCAAGCTAGCAACACACACTTAATGCTTAACATAGTGTATGTATCTTAAGCACATGAAATACTGGTTCCCATCACACACTTAATGCTTAACATAGTGTATGCATCTTAAGCACATGAAATACCGGTTCCCATTATGACTTCTTAAGGCAATTAGTTCACAGTGAATTAAAATATGAATTGCCTCACATCTTCTTAAAAACAACAAGTTCTCGCAAGATTTAAATGCCACACTTAATGCTTAACATAGTGTATGCATCTTAAGCACATGAAATACCGGTTCCCATTATGACTTCTTAAGGCAATTAGTTCACAGTGAATTAAAATATGAATTGCCTCACATCTTCTTAAAAACAACAAGTTCTCGCAAGATTTAAATGCGAAAGCATCAATTAAAATATGAATTGCCTCACATCTTTTTAAAAACAACAAGTTCTCGCAAGGTTTAAATGTAAATTGAAAGCATCAGAGAGAGTTCATAACTCGAAATGACTTGGGCCCTGATTTATTAATACCACTACGTACATGTCTTGGAAAATCCATTGCTGCATAATCCTTTCATAAGCACTGGGATTTAAAAATAGGTGATGTTTGAGCAGGAGCATTCTGACAGAACTGGAGTAAAACCCCAGTTTTGTGAATGCTCAGTTTTGTGAATGTTTTGTGATTATCTGGAGAAGCACAGTGGATGTTATCCTGAAGTGTACCCTTGACAGCAGACATATGTTGATTTCAGGATAACCTATGTGGACAATGGAAGAATTAATGAGCTGGAATTTGTACATTTCTTGCAAGCAAGATGGGAGCAGTCTGGAAAGGTCATCTTTTTAAAAAGAGAGGATTATTTTTGTGGGAGTCATCTTATTTGCAGAATAAAGCATACTGACTCACAGCAGATTTGCTGCAGTAGAATAAGATAAGTTCTGAACCACTCAGGACATGCACTGCTTTTGAGCAAATATATGGGGAAAAATTATGTACTGCTACAAACAGAATCTGTTAATTTTTATGTGAATTTGAACAGTTGCACCGGGAAAAAAAATGGTGGCTTTCTATTTGCTCAATTCTGCCTAGGAAATAATCTGAAAATAAACATTAGCTTTTCCTAAACCCAAGTCAAATGAAGAAGGAACAGGTATAAAATCTACATTTGGCAATTCCACTCTTACTCATATTCCCTTACCATGTGCATTGTGTAGCTATTTCGCCTCTGACTTGAAAAATCTTGCTTTTGATTAAACTAAGCCAGAGGCATTTGACACATATAAATTACGTATTTAGAAGCAGTGCTTCTGATGTAATTGCTTAAATGAAGTTTGAGCCTAAGTGTCAGTATAGCATTCAACACATATTTGTCTGATCTATTCTCAGTGTGTCATCGAATAAATTCTTTCAAGGTCAATTTATTTCCATATTAGTGAAGATTTCATTTTTGCTGATGTTTGCTATAAAAGGACTTTGGGGGGATTTTTGGCGTTTATTTTTGTTTTGCTTTTTGAGTTTTTTGTGGGGGTTTTGTGGAGCTGTGTTTTGCTTTGTTTTGTTTCCTTGGTTGGTTGGTTTTGGAGGGGATTTTGGTTATCATTTAATTGTCAGACTATATCATTCTAGTAAACACACACTTGTGCCCAGCTTGGCCATTTACAAACTTGAAATTCCAGAGGTGCTTCAGGAAGAAGTTTTATCAGGCTTTATACCACCATCATTACGAAAAGGGAAGCATCTTAATAGGTCTTGCAGTTCTGAGGCTAAATATCACTTGCCCAGTCAGAGAAAAGCAAAATCTGCAGCCCAGTTCTGCATTTTCAGTTCCTCAGATTTCTTCATTTGCCTCAGAACCCCATATGCCTGGGAACCCCATCACCACCTTCCACTGTGCACTGGCTGACATCCTTTCAAGAAGATAAATTAAATAATTTCAATCATCAGGTTGAGCCACCACTAAGTGTTACTGAGGACCTCCTGAAAATAGCAGCATGTAGAGTATTTGTAATCAATCAGTCCTCTCTTCTTCTGACCACAGTATGTAAATGTTAAAGATAGATAAATTCCTTAGGATTTTTCAGTTGAGAAGTTTTGCCAGTAATCTAGAAAAAATGTAGTTAAGGTATGAGAAAACATAATGAAAACTGGGTTTGGCAGCCTTTTAATCAGAGAAATTATGAAATCATATTTTCCACAGAATACTAAACCAAATCAATATGATTGGATTATCAAAACAGACTATGTATGACAGTATGTAGCAGGACTTAAGCCATGGGCCATAAGGAGATCCTGAAATTCTGCTAACAGAGGTGTGGTGAGACATTCATATGGATGGATTGCAGCAGTGTGTTTATATCTGAGAGACAGAGCAGGTACAGCAGAAGCAAACAAAAAAAAATCTTTTTGATTCCTGTTGCATTCAGAGGGATCAGACTTTGATGTAATCCTTTTTATTTACAAAGAATGTGTGCAAACAAATATCTGGCCCTGCTATCAAGTTCTCCCATCCAGAAAGAATGCCACAAAATTAGTTTTTATGAACTAGTCTAGTGGAATGGGGTAGCAGTATGCTACTAACATACAGAATAACAGGTTCACAAGGTGTAATGAGCAACAAGATGCTGGATGCAAAAAACCTCAATCATTTTTGAAAGTGGATATGGGCATTTCTGAGAAGTAACACACTTGTGAGTTCCACTGAAAAAGAAATCACTTGTTAGTCTCATATTTTTATATTTTTACTGGTAGATATGTTCTCATATTCCTAACAGTGTTCTCATGAGAAAATTAGAAGTTATGTGTATCATCACATTTTTATATTCATTTCAAAAGAGGACTATGGCAAAAAAGTTCTTTACAAATGTCCCAGATACACTCTGTCTTCTGTGGAATATGGTAATCAAAGTCAGCTTGCAAAGATTTCAAGACAGACTCTTTGTTATCTACTTTTCCCAGCTAGGGCAACGTGTATGGTATAAATGCATTTCAAGAAGCCTGCTATGATATCTTTACACACAGAGTCAGAATTTCACATACAATGAAGCAGTATAGAAACTTTTCCGTGATCGTTATGGACTCATGCCAGTGGAGAACAAGTGCATGTCCTCTATCTTATCCTTCTTCCCTCTTAGTAGCCTCTTCTGACACAGAATCACAGGATCAGTTAGGTTGGAAGGGACCACAGTGAGTCCAACCTCCCTACTCAAGCAGGGCCATCCTAAAGTCTCAGGATTGCCTCCAAATGGTTCTTGAATACCTCCAGAGAGGGAGATTCCACAGTGTCTCTGGGGAAACTGTTCCAGTGCTCAGTCACTTACACAGTAAAGCAGATCTTCCTTGTATTCAGAGGAACTTCCTGTGCATCAGTTTTTGCCCATTGCCTCTTGTATTACTGGTTTCATTGGTTTCCACCACTGAAGGGTGACATCTTTGAGGGACAAGTGTGCAGGGCATGCCACAAGCAGGGAATTTCCATCCAATAGCAAAATGTTTGTCTGAAGGTTTATAGCAGGATTATGGAGACCTTTCTGTATAAGAAGTGAGAATTGGCTTGTAATTTAATAGACCATCTCCTTCATTTGTTGCTTTGCTCACGAATCAGGGGCATTTTTGTGAACTAAATAGAGCATAACTATAAAATGGAGTATAAAATAGAGCAAGACTTGTACTTTATGTGTATTTTACACTGCTTAACAAAGGAGTGGAAGGACTTTTTGACCAACTGAATTATGCACTGGCAGAAAGAAATATTACAAATCAAAGTTATAATAAAAATAATTATTCTGTACTACTGTTTGCCTAAGAATGTACGTTCTTATAACTCATATAAATCTTTAAGAATTTAGCAGTTTTACAAGACAGTAACATTGCTTGCCCCACAATTATTATCACTGTTAAAGTTTTAAAACTTGTTGTAGCACAGTCAAACTAAATATTTAGGGTCTTGCTTTGCACTAAGATGACCGAACAACAAATCAAATTTCAGTATAGAGCAGAAGCACATTTATACCACTATGGTGAATGAAACTGAAAATGGAAGAAGTTGAACTTTGCTAAAGCCAGTGATTTTCTTGAAATTCTTACAGCAACCCCCATGACTTTAATGAAGTGGGCCAGGTTGGCACTGATTAGAGAACACTTTTCCAAGAGCTGGAGTCTAAAAAACAGGTATAAGAAATTTTGAAAGAAATAGGGAAATAGCACTCATTAAATTCAAAGCTATTCAGTATCCTCTGTACCCAAACAAGCCAGTCAAGAATAAGGACATCTGTATGTTCTGGTCTTAAAGGGTTTACAATTCTATGGCTGTTCAGATAAAACAGTATTTCATTGTGCCTATCTTAATTTTGTCCAAAGCTCCACTCCTGTGACAACAGGAGGCCCTGGGTTCATTTAGAATAGTCAAATAGGGAAAATCTAACTTAATAATTTGGACCAGGGATTTTCATTTAATTCTTTCACATTCTGGTGACTTGCTTAGTTAGAATGCTGTTGTCTGCACCACAGTGAGTTTCTCAATATTTGCAGTTGGAAATAAGTTACTTTCCCTCTGTCTCTCTATCTCAGCAGGAGTTTAGAAAGCAAGGTTGTCTCTCTGAACCTCAATGGGAGAGTGTCCTTGACAGTTTTGTCTGAGCCTGTCCTCTGTGCAGTAAATAAGTGTTACTTTGCTATTGAATACCTTCTTATGAGTGAAGTGTATGACTCAATCTGTGACATATTCCTGTGGACTAGGTAAGTGGCAGAAACTATGAGCATCTGGTGAAAGTTCCTTTATTTGTCACACACGCTTTAGGAGCTTCCTCCAAGAAAGGTTCTGAAATTGGCCAATATCAATCTGCATATTTATTGTTTCCAACAGCACATCACATATATATATGTACATTATTAAAAAAAAATTAGCAATGAGGTTTGCAGGATGCAAAGTGACCTTTCAGATAGATCAGTACAGAGAAATAAAAGAAATCTATCGGCTTCCCATTACTGCATTGCCATGGGTCTTAGTAGCTGTCTGTAAGTTATTACAGTACTATCTACTTATATTTGCACAGTATTCCAAGGTATTTTTATTTCCATCTTTGTAGACTCTTCTGGCAATTCCTCTATCATGACTTGCATTTTCTGTCCCCTACCTCTTTTCCCTATCTCATTTCTCTCCAAATCCTATTATTTCCAAGATCACATAGGTGTAATTTGGACCTAAAATTCACAGGCCCCTTTTCAAACTGGAACTCAGTCTCTTACACTAATTTAATGATTCAGAAAAACATATGTATATAGTTAGTCTGCTGTAACAGTGTGAGTCCTCTGTGAAATAGTCTCTGAAAAGGGCCATAATTAGCACATTAATCTGTGTGTGAGGTAGTGGTGTAGTCCTGGAGTGCAAGAGCGACCAAGAGCAATAGATGCTGTGTAGAGGGATTCTTGTGGCATTATTTAAAAATTAAATTGCATATCCATTATATCAATGAAAAGAACTATAGCATCCTACTTCACAATAACCTGTTATCATACTAAAATACCATAATTGTCAGTAGAAAACAAAAGAGTGGTTGCCATGAGGAAATCCAGCAATTTCCTAATAATTCTTAAACAATGTTATCGATGGCATTTTCCTATATATAGAGTAAGCGGTTCCTGAGATACCATGAGAGAAACAGAAAATTGTAAGGAATGCATTGTGCTATGTATTTTTTATGCTTATTCAAAGGACAGAGGACTTACACAGTAGAAAAAGTAGATTCACAATTTAAGATTAAAACTTGATGCCTTCCACAGGAGTTCTTTTTAAATCTATTATTAAATTGCAGCCCATTGGCTTTGTTTGTGAGGTGCTGACACTGCCTTTAAAAGCTGCTGGTATTCTTTATTATTGTCCAAAACAACAATCTGTTGTCACTAAAGACAGAGATTGCTTTTTGACGAAGGAATAAAAAACAGGTGCCTATTGGGGTCCGTGGTATTTTGGTCAGCCTCTGCCTGTGTTGATCACTGTAATGACAGTACCCCAAAGAAGTTCAGAACTATCTTTGCAAGAGGATTCATATCACTTGCATCTCAATGTTCTTTGCTTTATGTCCTACACTAGTAAAATCCTCTTTTTTATCCCAATGAGTGTGTATCAAATGTCATGAGTCTTAAATATAACATTGTCTATAGCCCTGGTCTGTGATGCAAAAGCCTAAATACTAATATCTAGTATTTACCCTAGGATAAAAAAAAAATTACTGCAAACAATTAAACTAGATAAGCCATCAAAGTGTGCTCTACGCATGATCTTAGCACATTAGAAGTGCTGAGTGGTGGTGAACAGTGCCGCATCCAGTTCAGTCACTAGTGGTGTTCCCCAGGGGTCAGTGCTGGGCCCAGTTCTCTTTAAAATCTTTATTGATGATTTGGATGAGGGGATTGAGTACACCATCAGCAAGTTTGCAGATGACACAAAGTTGGGGGGGAGTGTGGATCTGCTGGAAGGCAGGAGGGCTCTACAGAGGGACCTGGATAGGCTGGAGAGATGGGCTGATTCCCTGGGATGAGGTTTAACAAGGCCAAGTGCTGGTCCTGCACTTTGGCCATAACAATCCCATGCAGCACTCCAGGCTGGGGACAGAGTGGCTGGAGAGCAGCCAGGCAGAAAGGGACCTGGGAGTTTGGATAGACAGACAGCTGAACATGAGCCAGCAGTGTGCTCAGGTGGCCTATATGTGCACTATAAGTATAGTAACATGATACAGACTGTTCAGGTAGGGTGTCTCAGTTGGAACTGTTGGTCTCAAAGCCACAGGAAATGAAGTATATTCATGAAACTAAAATCTGCTGAATGTGTCTTTTATTATTTTTTATATGCAATTATCCATTTATTGATAATGGCATATGTTGCATTCATTTTGAATTTGCTGCATATAGAAATACATGAGGACATGTATACTCAATAATTTCTATGTAATAACAAAAAGGCATTCTAATGCAGAAGATTCATTTTGCACCTAAGATATTAATAATAACTCATTTTTCAATGTAAGCATTTTTATATTTTAATTTTCTACTTACTGATTCTGTTTATTTTCCATTTAGTAAAATCAGTTACTGAAGTTTTCAGTAGTAACTGTGGAGTACCTGCCAACAGTTAGATAACAATTAAGATAACATTCTAATCAGCAGTAATCTCTGGTTTTGAATTTGAGGTTTCTGGCAGATCTTGTTAGTTTTTTTAGTTTAAAATAAATATTAGAATTCATGGAGGAAATACAGAAGATAAGGAAGTTAAAATAGAACAAACGGGATCAGAAAGGAGAATGGATGGGTGGGTAAGCCTACAAACAATGAATGTAAAATCAATCATGCTTTCAGTGCCAATTTTAGATCCAGTGTACATGAATCTGGATTCACTGACGTCACAAAAGTAAACTTCCATCAGGTTCAAATTTTCTCCAGTCCACTGATCATCAGGATGAATCAAAGCAGGTTCTGTCTTAAAGTAAATATGTTTAGAAAGATTTGTAGAACATTGGTGATGTCATGTTCCTCCTTTAACATCAGTATACATATTTCCATACATTTTGGAAATCAGCAGCAGGGTGGGTTTTTAATGTAATTTTTAATTTAATTAAGGGTGCTGTTCCATGAACAAAATGAATAGTTTTGTTTCCTTCTACAAAAGAAGTATAAAATCACAGAAAACATGTTTGAGTTAAGAACCTGTCCAGATGGCGCCCAAGCCATTTATACCAGCTTCTTGTTTTATTTATTTGATATTGCAAAACTCTCAGCAGGAGATTCTGCAACATTCCCTTTTCTTGCTTTGACTTCATCACCTTTACTATCAGAAGTTTTTCCCAGCCCAAAAGCATCTCTGCTTGCTGTAATTCAAGTCTATAAAGGTTTTTGTACATGTTAAACTGCTTTGTCTTTCTCTCTGTCTCTCTTTTTTTAATATGCTAAATAACTACATTTCCCTCTTTGAAAGCTGATTTTTCTAAACTTTCAACAACTTTTTCAGTTTGGGTGCTGTCTTTAACATTCAACACCATTTATAAAGGCAAAGTTTAAAGTTGTCTCCTGAAGTACAGTTTATACAGCTTGGTTTTTTTAAATTTTTTTCAGAACAGGCATCATTGTTGATGCATGTCTAGTTTATGAATCATGATCAATGAAAGAAAGTCTTGACTGTAACTACCCCATGAGCACAGGCTTCTACTTTGATAATGACACACTGGTAACCACTCCCTTGACACTGCTTTCCATCTGCTGGCATTCTTGTCCACAATGTGTTTCTACCTTGCCTTTGAGACCATCATGGGAAAAAGTGTCAGCTATTAATGAAGATACATGATATGCCCATGCAGAGTTCTCAGGGGTAAGTCAGCCTAATGACATAGAGTACCCATCACACAAAGAGAATTTAATTTTTTGAAAATATATCTTTTCTAGGCTTTTTATTTATAGTTGCCAAGTTGTGGCCATGAGGTCTATGTAGGAGTTGAAGTCTTCTAGTTCATTGACTCCAAAGCCAGGGGTAACCAATCTAAGAAAAAACTGAGTTTGCACTCTATCCCAATTACTAGATATAGTTGCTATATCTGTGTATCTTCTCAAACCAGAAATATTGTTGTACATTTGCTATTCATAATTATTTGGAGAACCACTGACATCACCAGTTTAGACAAGTAATTGTATATTCATAGCATATTATGTGATCATCAAATCACTCTGTATGTGTTTGTAGAAGGCTACATTGTTTCCTTTGGATTGTTCCTGAACTACTGCAACTGCACAGGTCTTTTACATGAATAGTGAGAAAACTTTTCACTTTTGCTCTTCAGTGAACATAGGGGTTGTGAGGCCCTCAAAAACATTGAGCTGAAACTCAGCAAGTTTTACAAAAGTATTAAGCAATCCTACATTAATCCAGTTCTGTTCCCAGATGAATGTGGTGTTTGCATTGCCATCTGAAGAACTACTGTCTGTGTCAGCTGTTCTTCCAGACACAAACCCTGTTTGTGATTGCAGTTCTGTTGCAATCCTGTGCCTGCATCAAGGCATCCTTTGCATGCATTGCAATTACTGATAAGAAATGTAGGAAGAATTACAAATAGAAGACACAGTAGAGAGGCAGGTAATCCACGTCAATTTTTGGTATGTATTAGCAATGTAGCTGGTCTGAGGTGAGGGACAATTATTTGGTCCTCAGAGGAGCTCTGTTAGGTCCCATCCACAGAGGGTATTTTCCACTGCTGTAGGAAATCTCTAGATTAGGCTGGCAATCCAATTTAGAACTCATGATGAGAGAATGCCTGTTTCGGCTTGGTGACGAAGTCTTTTTGCTTTTTTTATGCCATGAGTTTCTGGCATACTCAGAATGAATCTTGCAGGAAACATTTCAGCTCTTTAAACCAATGATGAAAATGTGGATCTTATTTAAGACAATTCATTCTTTCTATGATCCTTAGACCTCACCTGTGGATATACCATTTGGATATCAAGATAAAAGTGCCATTAAAATAATCTACAAAAAATATTCAGCCAACACAAATATTTGTACCTTTTCAAAAACAAGATAACAATCATACCTGAAACACTAACAAGCAATTTGGAGCAGGCAGGAGCAAACTATGATTATAACATGTCATTTACCATAATGCTAATAGACAGTTCAAGAAGTGATGACAACCTGTCAGAGATCTTTCAGGTGTGCATGCAAATGCTGAAATGTACCTGCAGTGTAGAGTCAGCAGGCAATAGTAGTTATAATTTTCATGAACTCAAGGTGTTTTTGTGATGCTGTCAAGGCGGGTAATTGCAGAAATGATTATGACATTTTTGCTTATTTTAAACAGATATTTTGAGAGCAATCTTCAATGTTCATGATATTTGAAGGAAAAACAATAATTTGAAAAGCAAATAGACTGTTTGAAAATTTCAAGAAAAGCATCATATTGTCACTGCACTAGTTCATAACAATATTTCTGTTTTGGAGATAGCTTGTAATCCTGAATCCCATCTCAGAAAGTATGTAATAGAATTATGAGTACAAAAAGTATAAAAGTACAAAAGTACAAAAGTACAAAAGAAGAGTGACAAAGATAACCTAAGTTAAGCTATAGACTTCACTCAGGGAAGTATTGAAAAGATACCTGCATTCCAAAATAGAAAAACAGAGGAGCGGTAGGAATTTCTGTAGTGCTTGGTTCCATTAGGCAAGTGAATATATCACAGGCTGCTCACTCCTGTCATCAACACATTGGCATAAACTCATTCTATATGTACAGATTTAGATGTTTCTTTCACAGGATTAAATTGAACTGTCTTTCCACAGAGTATCAAGGTTATCAAGAGGCTATTAAACACAAATATATACCTCTGATCCATCATATACCTAAACTACAATTTATCCTGTTTTGATAACCTTATTTAATCATCTGCTATTAAATGCTATAACAGTGGTCAAAGACAACTTAGATCTTAGCCACCATACTATTCCTCTTATGCCCAGACAAGAGCTATTAGCCCCAGAATCCTCCTGGACTCTGCTCTGCACAGCTATGTTGATATTGTCCTTAGTATTTCATAGAAAGTTTGAAAGTAGTCTTATATCCTCTGGTGGGAGAATGTTTGGAATGATGGTTGTTTGCCTTCCCAAGTAACTGCAGACAACTTAGATCTTAGCCACCATACTATTCCTCTTATGCCCAGACAAGAGCTATTAGCCCCAGAATCCTCCTGGACTCTGCTCTGCACAGCTATGTTGATATTGTCCTTAGTATTTCATAGAAAGTTTGAAAGTAGTCTTATATCCTCTGGTGGGAGAATGTTTGGAATGATGGTTGTTTGCCTTCCCAAGTAACTGCTGCATGTGCTGGGGCCCTGCTCTCCTGGAGATGGCTCCTTGCTGCCCTGCCCATGGGATGCATTGAATTATTTCCTTGTTTTCTTTTGCTTGCTTTTTTTCTTTCCCTATTAAACTGTCTTAACTCACAAGTTTTCTCACTTTTACTCAGATTAGATTCAGATTAGATATAAAGAAAAACTTTTCACTATTAGGGTGGTCAGGCATTAGAATAGGCTGCCTAGGGAGGTAGTGAAGTCATCATCCCTGGAAGTGTTTAAGAGGCATCTGGATCTGGCACCAGAGGATTTGGTTTAGGGGTTACAGTGGAGTGGAAGGTTAATGGTTGGACTTGAGGATTTTAGAGGTCTCCTCCATCTTTGATGATTCCATGATTCTATAATTCTACTCTTCTGACTCTCTCCCTGATCCCATTAGTGGGGCAGTGAGCGAGAGGCAGCATGGGGCTTGGTTACCTTTAGAAATACATACAAGAAAAAAATTGAGATTCTTGCATAGTTGTAATGGCTTGTTAAGCGTCACAAATGAGGAACAGAACTTAAAGTCTGATTGTATGATTTGAGAAGCTGTAAAATAAAAGTTTATCCCGATATGTGAGATCTTTTACACTTACAACTAGTAGTGATGTGTAGAGCATATATAGCTCAGAAGCATTCCGACCAAATAACATTACATTCCTAATTTGTTGTGACAGTCTGATGATTTCTTGTTTTTCTTGGGTTTGTTTTGGGGTGTATTTTTTGGGATTTTTTTCTTTTTTTTTTATTTTTTTTTTTTTTAATTTGGTGTGGTTTGTATTGATTTTTGTTGTTTCGAGAGCAGCAGTAATTTTAAATATTTGGAGAAGGTATAAAATAATTATTTGGGCACAGAGAAGAGTATTTTTAGAAGAGCTGTTACTTGTCATCTCCACAGAATTCATTATAAAAAAATGCGACAAAATTCACTTTTAAAAATGTATGGTTGCTGACAATTCTCAAGAAAATTTGACTCAAATTTAAAGTCACAGTGAGAGTTGATCCACCAGATGATTCCGTACCACTTGGCACACAGCATTTAAGAGAAAAGGACTATTGTTTCTTTTTGCACAAGGGATATTTCCTTAAGATACTTTGTTTTCCTGCCTGAATATAGGTTAATATTCATTCAGGAAAATTAGCATGGGTTGAATGTTTATACATTGAAAACAAATTTTACCTCTGTCCCTGCCTGAAGGCCTGTAAATTCCTTCTGGTCAGAGTGGCATCTTCATGACTTCACCTGCAAACTGAAGCTTTATGCCATGTTAAATGCTTATGTTTTATCTCCCATGACACAAGAGTAAAATGGAATGGCGACAAGTCAATTCAAATTGGCTACCAATTCTGTCTTGCAAAAGTCTGATGTAAGAAGTGTTTCCTTGAATACTCTTGGCTCTCCATGATCTCTATATTCGTATTTTAAAAGATCAGTTGTCTTTTGTTTTGCTTCAGTATCACTGTGAAAACACTGACATGAGCTTCTTCACTAGGAGTTTCCAGGTCACTAGTCCTCTTCCGTGGAGATACTGTGCAGCTACTTGACGGTTGCCTGCCAATGTCAAATAGATAGACTCATAAAGGGGCTTTGGTGTTCAGCTTTATCCTGAACTAAATAGTAATTTATTATAACATAAGCAAACAGAAATATGGCAACCACTGGTAGAGCTGTATCTTGTCTAATATGTTAATGTAAGCATGGTTCCTTCCTACAGTAACCTATTAGGTGTTTGCAAGCAAAGGCAGCACAGAGACCCTTTTCAAAGCAGCTAGTTAAGACCAGTTGCCACTTCCCATAAAACAGTGCCCAGTTCATTTAATGAGTCTAGACTTATTTATCAGTGTGTCTTTATGTAAGACATAAATTGCTAAATCTACAAGCAAGTGCTTTTTTTGTTGTTCTTCATGAGTGCTGCATGATAAGCCTAGGGACAAAAATCCCAAAGAGGAGTATTTGAGCACCAGAAGTGAAATACATGTGGGTTGTTAATACTACAGTCTTGATTAATTATTTCACTTTTCCCAAAGACTTTTCTTTGGCAGCACTCTGTACGCATTATCTAGGATTCTAATCATTCTTCTGTTCATGTGGTCATCTACTTGTGTAGTTACATGGCCTTCAGCTGAGCCAGTATACACATGAATCCAATAACACTAGCAAAGACCTGAGTTTGGCAAAGAATGTAGGTATTTGACCCAGCCTGCTTTGGGTAGGCAAATGATATGGGTACTCTCATAACAGTAGGCTCAGTTTAAATGCTGCAATGAGTATGAGGAAAGCCTATAGATTTCAAGCTCAAGTCATGTATGTAAAATAATTTCACAGTTTATAAGTGAGTTAGTGAACAGTCTGAACACACTAGTGAAGAAGAGAATTCAAAATTTCTGAAGTGTAGGACATGAATGCTTCCACTGACACACGCCACTGTTTATATTTCCTGACTGGATGCTGCAAGCTTTTGAAATATGAAAACAAAGAGCATCAACAAGACATTTATGACATTTACTGAATTTATTAACCTTTTTTAGAAATGGTTTTGAACAGAGAACAGCCTAGTGCCATGACAGATGGATATTATCTCAATATTTTGATATGAAAATAGTTCAAAATGAATTTTTGTATCGTCTCACTTATTTGGGAAAATTTAGTTCAGATGAACAGTCAGTCTGCTACTAATACATATTCTTATATAGAGTTGTACTATTAGGGTACAACATCTCAAAAACTTAGATTGAAGGTGTAGAGGGGGTTTTGAGCATTATTTTTAAAGACCTTTTCTTGTGTTTCATTTTAAATATAAACATTTGCCTCCCTATTTAGCACCACAGATTTGGATGCCTACAGGATTCTGATGCTTTTTTATAGTGTGTCTTTCCATGTCTGTTTTTCAAACACTAGCAGTGCGCTTATGAATGCACAGAAAGATAGAGTCATAGAATATCCTGAGTTGGAAAGGACCCACAAGGATGATCAAAATCCAACTCCTGGCCCTACACTGGGCAGCCCCAAGAATCACACCATGAGCCAGAGAGCATTTTCCAAATGCTTCTTGAACTCTGTCAGGCTTGGTGCTCTGACCACTTCCCTGGGGAGCCTGTTCCAGTGCCCAACTACCATCTGGCTAAAAGAGCTTTTCCAAATGTCCAAATTAAACCTCTCCTGACACAGCTTCAGACTGTTCCCTTGGGTCTTATTCCTGGTCACTAGAGAGAATAGACTGATGCCTGTACCTCTGCTTCCTCTCATGAGGAAGTTGTAGACTGGTATGATGTTTCCCCTCAGTCTCCTCTTCTCTAGGCTGAACAAGCTAAGTGACCTCAGTCACTCCTTGTATGATTTCCCCTCTAGAACCTTCACCATTGTTGTGGCTCTCCTTTGGATGCTCTCTAATAACTTTATGTCTTTTTTATCTTGTGGCATCCAAAACTGCACACTGTACTTGAGGTGAGGCTGCACCAGTGCAAAGTATAGCAGGAAAATCACCTCCCTCTCCCAGCCAGTGATGCTGTCCCTGGTACAGCCCAGGACATGGTTGGCCTTCCTGGCTGCCAGGGCACACAGATAAGAATCTACCTTGTTTTCTATCTTCATCATGATACATAGTTTATAAGTCAAATATTATTGGTGAGTTAAGTTATAAAATATCTTGGAGAATCCATTTGCTCATCTTATTCAATTTTTTAAATTATTTTTCTGCACTAGTATTAGATATGATTTTAATCATCATAATTGTTAAAGGAAAGATGATGTTCTGAAACAAGTTAAATACATACCAAGGAAAGTATTTTTCATCTTGATGTGTAAAAGCCAGAAAATGAGAAATTGCAAAATAAGCTTGACAGTATCAAAAGGCTTATTTTCATATATTATAAAAGTATAGAATAATGTGGAAGTAAATATACTGCTGAAAAATATATGAAAAATGGCTAAAGGTGATAATTCTATATTTTGACTGACCTGCCATTTTCAATGTAGATGTCGCAATGTACAAGATTTAATATGCAGAATTCTGTGGGGAAGGAATAAGTTTTCCCTTATTCAGTTTAGGTATATTAGTCAGAAAGACTTTCCCATTATAAGGCATACAACCTTTCAGGACTATGCGTTCTAATTTATTAAGCAAAAATTTTCTGGATAATAAAAATGCTGAAATTGGGGCACATTGTTCAGATACATGCTGGAGGTAAATCAGGAGTTCATAAGGCAGATGATATCATATTCTCATTGTCATGAACACATGGCCAAGTTTTTATGTTTGTTAAGACTTAAGAAGGATTTTAACTATTTCTTTGAAATACCTGTTTTCCAGAAACCTGAACATATTTCTAGAAGTTATCTTGCTATTTATGGGATGAAGAATACAGAACAGCTCTTGTATAAAGAGACATTACCTTAAATCCACTTGTATATATCTCCAGTCATAATGTTTAATTATGTTTGTATGTCTTTGTTTGCAATGCTGTATCCTCTGGTGTACTGCTTTTTTGATCATCTTTCCTCTTTCAAGTGATTGCCCAGCATCACAGAGAGCACTTCCATGCTGCATATCAAACTGGAGCCTTAACACTACCCATATGGAATATATTTGCTTTCTCACTTCATTTCAGTTACTGATATGGTGTTTACATTTAAATTCTTCCCTTGCACAGGTTTCCTAGGGTCTGGATCTCCCCTTCAAATTCCCCAGAACTAGGGTAGGCTATACAAAACCTTTTTTAATTTGTCATTGATGACTTCTGAATCATCTATGACCCCAGCTTTTTTACACTCTTAGGCTTCTTAGCAGCATGACAGGAGCTTGCCTCACAGGAACGTTTCTCTGGAGCATCCCATTTCAGCTCCAGACACCCTCCTGTTGGAGCTGACCAACAAGAGAGTACACTCGCTAAGAGAGAGTGGGAGTAACAAAGGTTCCTCCTTGGAGATGACTAGTGGGGGGACCTTGCTCAGGTGGCATGTTCTGAGTGCCTGAGATGCACACTTCAAATGAAATTTATTAACAGTGAAAGGAGTTCACTGTTTCCAGACACTACTAACATCTCATATGTTATTGGTACTCTTGGTAAACTAAGAGCTTTTGCACAAGGTGCAGCAGAAAGTGTGTTTTTATGCATGCCAAATGGGAGGGTATAAAGATGGGCTAGCAGTGTGTGACTGCCTTTGCAAACAGATTACAGATTTCCTCATAAATTTGTGTGGTCCATGCTCAATGTCTTTATCATTTGTAACATTATCTTCCTTTTTTTTCAGTCTCAGTTCATGTTCACAGGCTTTTGTGTCCACAAGTACAAGACCTAGTCATCTGGACCTAAAGTCTTTCCTCTGTGCCAAAATGTCCAGCATATCCTTCTCTTTTGCTCTTCTATAAATTTCTCTATTTTCAAATCTCAATATGAAGTACCTCTCAAGTGCCTTTATATGATATGCCAGTCAAAACTGAGGTGCAATGATCTAAAGCATGAGTCTTCATCTAAGTTACTTGTTTACTTTTTAGTTTTACAGGTATTAAAAATGTACTTTTAAAAAGGGAGATGGTAAGAAATCTTAGTTTACTGTTTCTTGAATGTGTACAGTGCTATCATTACTCACAGCAACCCATTTATGTCAGAAACCCCACCCACAGTAAAAACTGAATTT
Organism: Acanthisitta chloris; assembly: GCF_000695815.1. Classification (NCBI taxonomy): domain Eukaryota; kingdom Metazoa; phylum Chordata; class Aves; order Passeriformes; family Acanthisittidae; genus Acanthisitta; species Acanthisitta chloris. Next base: position 1,505 of record NW_008680893.1, on the reverse strand, counting down.
TTTTCATTCCTTCAGTGTGCACTGGAGGCTGAAGTTTGGCTTGGTTTACAAGTTTATTGTGTCAGGTGTATCTAACTCCAAAACATACTTAACCCAGAGGTCCAGTGGTCTGGGACTGCAGATAGATGGAAAGTGTCATGAAAAAGTTAAGCACAACACAGTAAATTGAGTCTGATTTCTCTGGTGGAAGAGAGCTATTCAGCTAAGGGCATGTGCAACACAAAAGTAAGGCAAAACCACAGAGCTTTACATTGTTCTAAGGGGATTCATGTTTCATTTGTTTGCTTCTGCAGAAGTTTGGTGCAATGTACCTAACAATCTCTGCTAGTTCACAGCTTTATTGTTGTGAAAAAATATCTAAAATTGTGATGAAATAGACATGCTACCCAGAAGTTTACAAGTGAGTCAACAGTGCACTGTCATGACTCCTTTAGTAAAGTTAGTGAATGATTGGTTTGTTTGTTCAGATCATATTGTGTTGTTTTCTTAAGATAAAAGCAATTCTATCTTAGGTGCAGATGTGGGTGGCTGCCTCTTTCTGACTCAGTCAGTCACTTCTCCCACCACCAAGCAGGAATATCTCAGCAGACTGCACTCTCCTCAGACAGATAGCAGATACCTTAGTTTCACAGCAGGAGAAATAGAAACTTTTTCTGTCAGAAATTTTTGATGGAAAGTAAAGGTAACCCAGAAATATCTAAAATAAATATTTCTTCCATCTGTTTTCTTTGTGCAGGTGAAGGAAGACCTCAAACTGGTCTTGACAACATGACTACTGTGCTGATATTCTGACTTTCAAAGGGCTCCCCATTGTGGTTTATATGGCAAGGAAAATAATAGCTAATAAAGCTCGTGTATTACTATATCTGCAGGGTGTCAATGTCTTGGGGTAGGAAGTACTTAGCATCTGCATTTTCATGTTTTACAAAGGAGAACATATCACTGAGTACAAGTGTTTTTTAAATGTCCTCATGAAAACATTGCTTTCAATCTAGCTTTATGAATCTGTGGTTATGCATCAGAGGGACATAAAAAGCCAATTTGTTGACTGTGGGAAGCCTTACAGCCTTCATCTCTCTACTCTGCTCTCCACTATAAACTCTAAAACTTGGTCCTCGAGGGACAATAAGGTAAATTTAATGTCTTACTCTGGGAGTGGTCACGATAAATCATAGTGTTGACAGCATAATGCAAACAACCTATCTGTTGGCACTGCCTGGGCTGTATATAATGCTTGTCTGCACTCAAATCCAGTACTCATAGAAGAGTAGGATAAGAAAATGGGATATGGCTGAGATGTATATTAACTGTTCCTATGGATATGAAGCTGTAGAAAGAAAATGCATATAGAAGCACATTGCCAACACGCAGGAAAGTTGCTTCCATTGGCAAAGCCTGCTGCATTTCAGCTTTGCTTCATTCAGAAATAGCCTATTGTATTGGCTAAACATTATTATGAAAGAAGGATGAGGAGAGAGACCTGGATCTAATTTATTATATATACT